>NW_023458580.1:415135-423491 GCF_013731165.1 Rhagoletis pomonella | reverse complement strand
GTGCAAGCTGCAATTTGACCGTTTCTTCAAAGCAAGTGGCCGCTAACACTTTGCCCAATTTGTGACATATATATGAGTCATAACTCTTTTTTGCTTGCATTCTTATTATATAATATTGCAGTCACATGTGTGTTTAAATTCTGACCTTACTTACTAATTATTTGTAGACACACAACACCCTTACCCTATAAAAAAAAATGATTTTGTATTCATAATTGACAAAATTATTTTTATATTATAGTTTTGCATATTCTTATATACGTTTACATATTTCTAGCTTTTATTAAATTATTATTGTGTACTTCTTTTTCTACATTTTCCATAATTATAGTACTGTTAGATCCGTTTTGTGATATAATTTTAAAAGGACCTTTAAAAGGTTTATCTAATTTTTTCTTATTTCCTACTTTTAAATATACGTAGTCTCCTGTTTTAAATTTTGGTTTGTTAATATATTTTTGTGTATTGGAGTTATGTTGTTTATTTTTTAACAAATTTTCTTGTGCTTGATTATGTGCATATCTTAGTTTAATTTTGATTTCATTTATATAATTGTCTAAATTGTAGAATGATTCTTTGCTTTTAATAATTTCACAAGGTAAAGAGCATAATTTACCATATACTAATTCAAATGGTGTATAGTGAGTCGTGCTATGTGGAGTGGTGTTGTACGAGTATGTGTAGTATGGTAATAGTTCATCCCAGTTATCCTTCCCGTCCATTGTCATTAAGAAGTAATTTAAAACTCTATGGTTTCTTTCAACTGTACCTAAAGTTTCATGATGGTATGGTGTTGATTTTATTTATTTTGGAACGAATTTCCGTCATCCCTTGTCAAGTTTGGTTTGCAGACAAACCGGTTTCGGCGTTGTGCCATCTTCAGTGTCATTTTTCGTTCTGTCTGGTTCGAGATTTGTCCCTAATTTATGTTCATTTATCTTAGGTAATGTGATTTTCGTCGATGATTAATTACTAGATATGCCATGGTGCCCATTTTTTGAAGCAGGTAATAGGTTCATCTTCGCTGTTTCGATATTAACATGCATTATGTTGTCGCTGTATGGTTTTTGCCTGCAGGTAGGTAAAAGTCAGTGATTTTTGCCCTGGTGGTGGTTTTTGGTGTGTTCGGAGTGTCCATGCCTGTTGTTTTGTTGTCATTTTTCTTTTTTTCGTAAATCAATTTTAGGGGTTCGAATATAACATCCGATGCGGTATTTGTTTGTTCGTTTATTATTTTGCCGTCGAAGGTTTTTAGTTTGTATATTTCCATATTTTCTAGGACGTTTAGTCGTTGGCCTTTATGTTGTACATGCAGTAGTTTCGCTGCCTTTCTTATTTGCGTTGGTGAACATTTGTTGTTAAACATGTGGTTAGCAAAATTTGACTCTGGTATTGCGCTCGGTTTCTGTGTCTTTTTGTTATAGTCTCTTATATGCTCGCGGAATCTTGTTTTTATTTTACGTCCTGTTTGACCTATGTAACTATGCTGGCATTTGCAAGTTAGTTTATAGACTCCTTGTTTATCCAATGGATCTTCTTGATTTGTGGTGTTCCGTAGTATCCGTCCCACGTTGTTATTTGTTCTGAATGATGTGCGAAGGTTGTGTTTCTGGAACAGCTTTGCAAGTTTGTACGTTGACTTTCCAGTATAGGTTAATACCGCCCAATTTTTGTTATTGTTTTCTTCTTTGTTTGGCTTTTTGTTTTTGTGCTCCCTTCGGATTTCTTCTACCAGATCTCTTTTGTATCCGTTATTAGCCGCTATGGCATATATTGCGTTCAGTTCTTTGTTGTATCCTTCTTTTGTTAGTGGTATTCGCTCAATTCTATTGATCATCTGTCTAAAAGCGGCTTTTTTATGCTGATGAGGATGGTTCGATGTATTATGTATTATTGTATCTGTGGCTGTGGGCTTCCTAAAAATTTCATATTGCAGACTGCTGGTGCTTTTATTTATTTTTATCGTCAGATCTAAGTAATTTAGCTTTCCTTGCATTTCTTGTTCCATTGTGAATTTTATATTGCTGTGCTGTTTGTTGAGGTATTCCAATATCTGTCCTTCATTTTTCTTTGTTATAAGACATATGATGTCATCTACGTATCTGGCGTAGAACGTCGCTCCTAGTTGTGATGTAAGATACTCCACGTACCTTTCTTCCAAACTCTGCATGAATACCTCCATAAGGATCGCCGATGTGGGGTTGCCCATGCCTAGCCCGTTTGTTTGCATGTATATGTTGTTGTTAAATTTGAAGTAATTTTGATGCAACGTCGTTCTGAGTGTATTAGTTATCTCTACGGCGATTTCTCTGTTTCCTGTTTTTTCAATCAGTATTTTGAATACGATATCTATTGTTTCCGTTATTGGTATCGATGGGTATAGATCTTTTATGTCGAATGATACCAGTTTAGTATCCATCGTGATCGCTGAGTCTTTTATTTTTTCAATCAATTCCGTTGTATTAGATATTGTGTACTTATTGGGCAATCCAAGGTTGTCCTTTAGTATAGTTTTTAAGTGTTTTGATAGTTTATAGCTTGGGGCCGATCTGTGGTTTATGATTGGTCTCATGGGTGTGCCAAGTTTGTGGATTTTAGGTAGTGCATTCATCGGAGGAGCTGATGGATTCATGATTGTCAATGTATGTATTTGGTTCGGCTTTATTATTTTTGTAGCTTTCTTTATGGTCTCTTTTATTGTGGTCTGGTATTCCTCAGTGGGATCCTTTGCTAACTTCCTACATCTAGTTTCTTTGATAAGCTGTTCCGTTTTTTGTATGTATTCATCTCTATTCATTAGTACAGTTGTGTTTCCTTTGTCAGCTTTGGTCGTGATTACGTTGTTGTTTTTTAGTTTCTGCTTCAGACCTTTAATTATATTGCTTTCTTTGCTGTGGTTTTTGTTTCCTTTGGCTTTGATTTCCTTTTCAATTAACTGTTTGCACCTGTGTCTAGTGTGTTCCTGTTCCTCTTTCGGCAGCATAGATATAGCTATTTCCGCATCTACAATTGTCTGCTCAATTTCCTTTTCCTTATTGTAATTCTGGATATTATGTTTGAGCCCTTTTTCTAAAACTCGCGATTCTTCTTTGTTGATGAGAACTTCTGTAAGGTTTACGAACCTGGCATGGAATTCGGGTTTCTCTCTCTGTTTTTTGTTCACTCCTTCTTGACTCGTTTGTAACTTTTTTAGTTTTCCTTTCAATTTCTTGTACTTTTCTTTCATGGCTTTCTTTATGCGCGTTTTCATTTGATCAAAAAGCTCCATTAAGCAGTCGATTGGTATGCGCTCCGCTAACTCTAAATGAATTGATAGCAACTCATCGTTTGTTTGCTCCTTTTTGGCGTAAAGACTCTTCAATTCGTATGTTAAGTATATTCTCTCTGCCTTCTTAATTGTTTTCCTGCATACCTCTGTATTCGATCTGAGCTTCATTTGGGCAAACTTTGGTGTGACATTCAATCCGAGACATTGTTCATTAAACCATATATTAGCCTTTGTGTTGTGTATTTTTAGTAGACGTCGTTCGTATGTGGTCAAAA
Organism: Rhagoletis pomonella; assembly: GCF_013731165.1. Taxonomy (NCBI): domain Eukaryota; kingdom Metazoa; phylum Arthropoda; class Insecta; order Diptera; family Tephritidae; genus Rhagoletis; species Rhagoletis pomonella. Next base: position 419,948 of record NW_023458580.1, on the reverse strand, counting down.
GTATGTTGGTTCTGAGATAATAAGATGATTTTACTTTGTCTATGTTCATTAGTTTACAGACATTTGTCAAATAAGCGGAATAAATGGGGGAGTGACAAACTCGTTAGGAGTTGCAAAAATTAAGCTATTATGGGAGGATAAGGAAATAGTACATAAATTTCACATGATGTTAGAAAATTCAAATCTATTAGCAGATGGAATATTAGGTAGAGATTTCTTAACAGAGCGTAGCTGTAAGATTGATTATGAAACGTATACACTAACAATATCGCAAGTTGATGATGATGATCTGATAATACCAATGAATATGCAAACAAAAACAGTTAAAAACATAAAAATAATACCAAGAACAGAAACAGTAATAGCTGTAGATATTGATGTAGATGAAGAAAGCGTAATATGTGGGAAAGAAATAATGATATAACGTTATTACCTATTTTAACTCTAATATTATTTGAAAGTTCTTCATTTTTACTTACACTAATTACTTTCTTTGTTGAGTACTCCCCGGTTTTTCGCCACCGGGGGTACCCCCGTTTCCCCGGTTGCCATCTCTATTGTTATTATTATAACCTCTGTTTCCTTGGTTATTATTTCTATTATTTCTACCATAATTGTTACTTCCTCCTCTGTTATTATTAAACCCTCTATTACTAGTGTTGTTTCTATTATGGCTGAAATTCCTACTGTAATTATTATTTGAGTTTCTAGTGCCATGTTCATCTTTTCTCTGATCTCTATTATTAAAATTTCTATTATTATTATAGGACCTGTAATTGCTCGTAAAATTTCTTCTATTTCTTGTGGCTATATGTACAAAATTATTCTGATTAGGTTTTGTTTCTACTTCTAAAGCTATTTTAATCGCGTCAGATAGTTTTGTTGGTCTTGCCGCCAAAACTACTGATTTAAATGGCTCTTCTAAACCATTCTTGAAAGTTGTCAAACCAATTTGGTCATTAAGTTTAACTATTATTTCTCTATTTGTTTCACCTTGTTCACTTATCTGCAATTCATTTAATGATGCTAACAAGTTCTCTATTTTAGACCCAAAAGTATTCACATTCAAACCTCTTTGATTTGTTTGTGATAATTCACTGTGATTATTTCAGGTTGTTTTATATGATTTATATGTTTGTTTGAGTAGTTTTTTAAAGTCTTCAAATGTAGTAGGCTTGGCTTCTGTCAGAATTTTATTTTTTACTTTTTCTGATAGCTTTGTAGCTAAAACGAATTTAATTAATAATTGTTTCTGCTGCTCATTCTCTAAGGTGTCGTGATAGAATTCAATTAAACCAAGGTAATTGTTTACTTCATGATAATCTCCTTGAAATTCCGGAATTAGCTTGGAAGCAGTTACTAAATCAAATTTTGACATTTTTGTTTTAACTTCGTCAACTTTGCGTTTTAAAAGTAATTTTATTCTTCCTAAAAGCAAATCAAATTCATACTCCTCTTCTTTTTTACTATTTTCTGTCGTACATTTAATAAGTCCTTTAAAGTCTTGTCTATGTATTCGTCTGTATAAGTTCTGTTTGGACTCTTTTTTAAATTCGCAAGTATCTTCGAAGCATATTCTATTTCCATTTATTTATTATGTATAATTTTCATTTATGATAGATGTTATTTTTAAATATTTATTTTATTTAACATTTCACCAAAACATCCTTGATAAAAGCATATTTTAACAAACTTTTTCATCTTCATTTAAGTAAAATTTAATTGTTATTATTTGCAAATTTTTTTTTTTTTTTTTTAACACTATTATTTAAATTCATATTTTTAATTATTTGTTTTTTAACATAAGTCTTACAATGCTTATTTATAAAATATATGATTACAATTAATATAAAAACAATCGAAATAAATGCTATTATACTATTTATTAAAAGGTTGTTGCTGCTGCTGCTATTGTTGATATTGTTGTTATTGTTGTTCATGGTGATTTTCTGCTGCTGTTCATAGGCTTTTGGAAGTACAATTGTCCAGATCTTCTTTTGAATATTGATCCGACATGAATATAATTTTTATTAAGTTTAATTTTTTATTTAAACTTATTTGTTTTTAAGTTTTTATTCCTTGCAGTTTGACATTTTGTAAAAATGTGAGTAAATGGAGGTTTATTTTATAAAAACAAATATTAATTACTCATATATTTATTCATAACTAGGGGAAATCATAAAAATGCAACGCAAAACAGCATTCTTCCAATAACAGAAATGCTACAACTGCAGATGTCCTTTTGTGCCAATTTGGCAGGATCGCCATGTTAAGTTTGGTTTTTGATTCATTTCCCTTTTTTAGAATTTTAACTTTTGGCTTTTAAGCGAGCCACGCTAAAAAGATGATGGCCTCAAGGCCTATTTTTATTGATGAGACAAGTTAGAAAAACGAGGCAATGCTGCCGATTCTTGATTCAAAACAAGTCTGTTTATTTCAGTGCACAAACACTGCTTTTATAATAAATTTTACATTTCTCCTTAAATCTAAGACACTCCCACTTTTCAGTTACTTTTCCAGCATTTTCATATTGTGACCAATCATAATTTATTTTTTTGTAGTTTTGCATTTTCTAAATGTTCTTGTAGTAAAGTCTCATTGCTTTTCTTTTACTCTAATTCAATTTATATTGACTTCTCATATATTGAGAAATATCAATTGTGAAACCAATCGTTTCACAGTTGCTCTACAGAGTTCATCGTCTTCAGAAAATACAACATTACAAAAGTGACCCACATGTGCAAGCTGCAATTTGACCGTTTCTTCAAAGCAAGTGGCCGCTAACGCTTTGCCCAATTTGTGACATATATATGAGTCATAACTCTTTTTTGCTTGCATTCTTGTTATATAATATTGCAGTCACATGTGTGTTTAAATTACTGACCTTACTTACTAATTATTTGTAGACACACAACACTGGTGTTCTGGCCGTGTTTTCCCCTCAGACGCAGTAGACAGCCACGTTGGGTTCCGAAATTTGAAACGTCAAGCTTGAGTTCTACCGTTAAATCTGTTGAAATTATCGAAGTCGGAGAGCATACGTCGATTAACGCGCGTATAAGGTGCAGCCGTCCACGAGCTTCTTTTTTACCACGACCGTAGGAGCAATAGACGTGACCGGTCGTAACGCTTTGGTTTCGCGTGCGAGTTGATCCGCTCGAAATGCGATGGGTAGCTGGCGAGGCCTCTTCTCCAGTCTAGCCTGATCGCGATTGAACTGTTTGACTCCTCTCGCCTTTGCCGCAGGCGGAAAGGCCTAGTTTCCGCTCTACGGTTCTGCCGGGCTGTTGACCGCGGTCGGAAAGGCCGTGTTTCCGATCCACGTTCCCGGCGTCGTTCGTGTGCTAACAGAGGTCGAAAAGGCCGACTTTCCGATCCCCTGGTTATAGTCGGGCGGGGAGTCCAAGATTCCGGTGTGGATTCTGCTGGTTCATCTTCTGGGCGGAGCGACCTGGTTTCATTTGCGTAGTCGGACGCGTTTATAGATAACGCGCGTTCGGACTCGTCATCACTAGCAACTTGCTGGCTCCATGGTCTCGTGTCGACCGGCTGAGGAGGCTCGGACTCGTCCTCACTAGCAACTTGCTCGCTCCATGGTCATGGACAGGCAGTTTCCGCAGAAGCGACCAATCAGTGCCTCCCTCAGTCTCTCTTCGGGAGTTTTACCGCGGAATGATGGACAGAGCCGTATCGGATGCATACCTTGGCATAAACGGCACGCTAGAGCAAAGCGGTTTGATTGTTGCTCGGCCTTCTTTCGCATCAAGGTGAAGCGAGTCATCGTTGATGTCTGAAATCATTATTTTTTCCCTTTTGTGTATATTTGGCTATATAGATATACGTACTTGTATATATATGTATATTATGGTTGGGTGGCGAGTAGCAAAGAAACTTAATTATATGTGGTTATTGTAAATTTCGTGATTAATATGTTCAGTTATTTTATGGTACGGGTGGTCTCATATATCACTGTCTTGTGATAGTGTATAGTGTGCATAATCTTGCATGAGTTTTGCATAAAGTGTGTGGGGCACCTCATGTTTATGCATCGACACACTGTTATCGACTTTGATTTCTGTGCTCACTTTGGTGAGCTGCCATTTTGTTAATTTGTGTAATTACATGGCCTGCCACCCAAAACAAAAGTAAGCTCATTATTTGTTCGCGTGGTGCGGAACTTCGCTAAATCGCAAGTGCTTATCAGGGTACGAAAATAAACTGTATAAAACGATTCCCATTTGGTCATCGATTATCATATCATTTGTGGTTTTATACAGTTTTGTACATAGTCAGAAACAAATTGTAAGATTCACTGTCATTTTCCCCAACGAGAAACGTTTGCTTTTCGTTTGAGACAATTGTACCATAGGGTACGTTTTATATGTATGCAAACGTTTCAATTACGTGAAAAATATTGGGAAAATTTTAGTAGACGGACGGCAAATTCTAGAAAAAGGGGGGATGAGGGGGGTAGAATAGGTCCCCCTGATTTCAAAAATACCCCCCTTTTTTCTAGCAACCCAATAGTTTTATATAATTTATTGTTAAAGTTTTCATATAAACGATGAATATGATAGCAAAATAACATACAACTTGGTGCTACCAGACTTTGGAATAATAAAAGCGGATTTTTAATTCGGAATTTTCACTTAGTAGAATTCTCCTTTCTGTTTTGCGAAGAAAAGGAGCTGAACACCGTTTGCAGAGAACACCTTTCTGCGTAGGCGGCCTTCGGCCGCACTTAGGGATTATAACCCTCAGGCAGTAGAATTCTCCTTTCTGTTTTGCGAAGAAAAGGAGCTGAACACCTTTT
>NW_023458580.1:404586-415125 GCF_013731165.1 Rhagoletis pomonella | reverse complement strand
TCTCCTTTCTGTTTTGCGAAGAAAAGGAGCTGAACACCTTTTGCAGAGAACACCTTTCTGCGTAAGCGGCCTTCGACCGAACTTAAAGCAAACAAATCGGGCGGGATCAACACCGCCTACGTCATGGGCAATATTTTTGCACAGGGGTTCGTGACCGGAAACCCTCATTGATAATAATACACGCCCAGAATAAAAGTAGCTGTGAAATTTTCATTTTCTTTTGTATTGAATTCCCCTGTATTCCTTTTTAAACATTGCCTTCTTTGTATGTATTATTTTGTACAATATGGCAACACATGTTATGTGTCAGTTTGCAACCATGTGTTATTGTAAATATGGGTGCCATTCAATGTAATTTACAAGTCGACAAAAGTTGAATTAAAGTGATTTATATACAAGATAAAATAAAATAAAAGTGTGTAAAGTATTAAGTACAGTGTTATGTACATTTATATATATGAAAATATGTGACAAATGCACATTTTGTTAAGGAAACGAAGTGGAACGACTTAAGAAATTTTAACAACAAATAACTTATAAACAATGATATTGTTTATATTTTTTAGTCATACATGTTTTAGAGGATACCTCCCTTAACATCCTGACCAAGTTTCATTTGTTAATTCCACCTGGTTTTCTTAAAACACAAAGTGCGGCTGACTACTAAAGCCCACCCAAAATATTTTTTTCTGTAAATTTTCATATCCAATTTAATTAAAAAACATGAACTACATACATACATATATTTTTCTCTGCACGATTCATTTCGTTTGTTGTTTCGTCTGTAACTACTAAACTACTGTAGTGTACTAGCGCAAGTAAACTCAGCCGTTTTGTTTTCGTTTGTACCGAACTCTTGAATTAATAAACGAAACGAAATAGTAACGTACAATATAGTTTATTTTCGTACACTGGTGCTTATCTATGTGCTTAGGAGTATCACAACTTAATGCTTTATTTGAATATACTAAGTTGGAGGGCCCTTCAAAATTGAATAACTCATGATTTTATTAAAAGGAAATGCATTTTAATACGCTTTGCTTTGCCCCGTGCAAATCTTAAGTAGTTCGCCGGTATCGAGTTGCGTAGTAGATTATCAGTTTACCGATCGTAGGGGAGTCCTAACCCTGGCTGCGCTGTCAACCAAGAGCGTAAATCGAAATTTACGTTCTTATATTAGAGATATGCTGAGTCAACACATATGAGTATTCATACCTACTCGGTACCGATTTAAAATATCCAATACTTTTGACACGGCGTCGGACTATGAATATTATACACACTGTATTGAAATAAATAAGTCAATATACATATATATTTTTATTTATTTTTTTGTTAAGGAGCTATGTGCGGGACTCTTTGTGAATACTGAGTCCACAGCGCCTTTGGGGAGTGGAGAAAAAAAATTAAATAAATGAGAGTCATTAGTTGTCGAAATTGTGAAGCCATCAACGGTTCGTTTTTATGTGAACCTTTATTATTCTTTTCAAAAATTGATGGGCCCGAAATTGTGCAACAAGTGATTGAAGTGTGCTTATATTGCCAAGGTGTAGTGCATTGAGTCGGCATCGGTTACCAACACCGAGACTTTAGGTACCGAGTATTGGGACAATTCTGAACTTCACTATTTTTTAAATTGGCACTTTCATTGATGTCAATTGCAGCCCATATAAGAATTTCGGCAATGACACGAGTGGGTACAATGCGGTGAGTTGCGTATTTTGGCTCATAGTATTTTAATTTGTAATTTTTTGTTTTTTACAACCAAAAAAACAAGAAAGTGCAATATTCGAGCCGGTGTAAATTAATTAATTTTCAAAAACCGCAAAACAACAAAACAAAGTAGTAAGTACAAACTTAATTCTTCCACAATATGGCAATCAGCTATGGCTGTCTTGCGGTGCAATATGTGGTGGTGCCGACGGTACTGGTGCTGGCCGCACTATTCCGCCCTGCCGGTATCTCGTTCGTGTACCTGTTAATGTTTTTTTTATAACGCCCTTTATCCCCATCGCCAACAGTCGTAATTTTAAAAGTTCCGTAGGACAATTTTTCATCATACTCATCGCACTATGAGCACTACTACTATTATGTCATATAGTACTGCAAGTGACAATAATTGCTATGAAGATCGAATCGATCTTCGCTATGTGTTCATTTGCGCAACAATTGTTGCGACACATCGGATTCATTAATTTGCAAAACCTACATCCTATAGCCGCCATTGAATGGCATGCGCCGGATTTGTTGGTTTTCATCACTAAAACGTTTACGTAATATTACAAGGCATTACTTCATTGTTTCGAAGAAATTGTTTTGGGGCTTCTTGGAATTACACATCATTAAGGCTATATATATAACAGCATTTGTTTGCGCCGTTAACGAGGTGTATGTTATTCACGTCATATTCGTAGCGCCCTGCATACTGGGTTGCATAACAAGCACCTCTATACAAATCTTTATCAGCCGAATAATCTCGTTCGTTGTATCAATTATAATATTAGCAAAAATGATCTATCAAATTGGTTATCTATCGCATGAGGATTACGATGTGAAAGGCGATAATGAAAACACAAAACAGCGTAGTGACTATGTGCATGCAACGAGGCCAGTTACACATATTATGTCACAGGTGCACGTCAATTTGCTTACCGACAATATATCACTATCGAAAGCCGATGTTCCTCCAGAGATGGCAAGCCTTATCCAGATTAATCGCAATCACAAAATAATGCCAATCTTAAAGACTGACTTATTTTTATTTATTTTTTTTTTTTTTTAATACACGTTTAAAAAATTTGGTACAAGTTACCAAAAATCCCACCGAGTTGAAAGTAACATTTCATTATAAGCCTATTGGCATTGGAAAATTGCGTTTAATGCTAATGGTCGAACATACTGTGCAAATGATGCAGATTATAGGATTCTCCCAGAAGGATATAGATGAATTAAAGGGTATAAAGGGTGACACGAACGCTTTCCTTCTCTGCGGTACTATTACCTTGTTTATACCTAAGCAAGAACCGCATTAACAAAAAGCTGATTTGACTGAACACATATTTTTTTCAAGTATTTATGCCTCGGTCTTTATTGCGCACTCGATGAAGCCGTATTCAAAAGCAAACCAAATGTGCTGGTTTTATACGACATTTCTTTAATAACTAACTTGCGCGGTTGACCGAAATGGAAGCAAACAATAATTCGAATTTATTATAACAATAATTCAAATTTAAAAAGGGATGTATAAAGAAAGCCAGCCTTTTTTCACTTCGCGTCAAATGAATGATACGTTTATACCTGTTTTCTAACCGATGTGAGAATTAAAAAACCGATTTGAAAACAAATTCGAGTCAATACACTTTTGAATTTCTGAGCGCATTGTAATTTGGTTTATGCATACGTTTTGAATCATGGCGAAGTGGGTTAAAGCGCTTTATGTGTCGGTATACACAAGTTATATGTTTGTTGCCAGTGCGCCTCTACTCTTTGACTTCCTATCGTTTAGGTATGACGTTATATTCCTTTTGGTTTTTTTTTTTACGGGGGATTTCTGTTATGACCTTTCAACAGGACCCGATCTGAAGGCCGCTTTGTTGACTGCCTGTTAGAATAGGGGCTCATACGCTTATATAGAAGAGCCCGTTGATATTTTTAAATAGCGGGTGCAACCTTATCGACACTGAGACAGAAAGTGCTTTGACTCCGTCCTCAGGGCTTCAAACCGGGTGCATAAATACGTCTTGACATTCAGAAGCGTATTGACTGGCATTTGCCTTAGGTCGGTTAAAAAATGCGTATAAACGCACGTCTTATTTAACGCGAAAAACGAAATCGCCTGTTGTTCTCTATACAACCCATCTGAAACCTGAATTGTCAGTATAAAAAATTTGAAATACTTAGAATGCACTTTCATCAAGTGCACTATCAAGACGCCGGTATAACTCGTTTAAAAGAAATATGCCTTGAGTCAAAACGCCTTTTGGTCAGTGTCGTTCTTGCGTGGGCAAAAAAGTCATAATCTCCTACTAGGGACGTTGAAATCATACATTACCCTTTTTTTCATAATCGTTTGGCAAGTTGTCTATATTCATTAAATAGCTGCGTATGCGATTGAATGAAATTTCAAATTACTATAAATTGCCTTTTACTTTAACTTCTTATCATGCGAAATTTGACTGACAAATTTTTTATGATGCCAGGCCACCTTTAAGGGTGGACAGTATTATAAATTTCTTCTACTTCGCGAAGACTTGTGTGTAAGCGTGCCAAACACGCCTATTAAAACATCATGCTTAACGCGTGATCGAATTATCGTCTTTTGGCTGGGATTTTGCATTTTAATTTTCTGTGGCGGAATCTTACGATTCTATGATTTTGTAAGGAACACATACTGAAGGCATGCGACTTTTTTTTAATGAACACTGAGATTACATAATGTTTGTGTATATGGATACAGTACGCAATAGACTGAATATTTTTCTTGCGGGTTTAGTAGTGGATTATGTTAAATAAATGCGCGCTATGGTTGCGGTTGGAGTTGACTTTTATTATGCGTTATTTTCAAGATACCTGCCGTGAGAGCAGTAATGATTTATATTTGTATGATGAAGTGTATTATGTTGCGAATTGTGGTTGTGGAATAAGTTAGGTTTTTATGAAGTGGAATCGTTGCTTGGTTGCGATTCGCTGTGTTGTTGATCACAGGGGGGTAGAACCAACTTGACTACAGGTCTAGTAACCTGTCCTCTTTCAGTCATGAGATCCACTACTCTTGCCCTATTGTCTGCACCTAGATGGACGTTAACTACCCTTCCAAGTCTCCATTCGTTTGGCGGCAGGTTATCTTCTTTGATGATGATCACGAGGTCTCCAATTTTCATATTGGCTTGCGGATGTCTCCATTTGTTGCGTTTTTGCAATTCCGTGAGATATTCACTTTTTCACCGTTTGCAAAACGTGTGGTGTAGAGCTTTGAGCCTCTGCTATCGATTTACAATCGAGGCACGATTTTCATCAGCGTCTATTTCTGGTGGAGCTGGTATGTGTCCACCGATAAAGGAGTTGCCTGGAGTCAGTGGCTCCAAGTCTCCTGGTTGATTTGATGAGGGACTCAGGGGTCGAGAGTTGAGACATGATTCAACTCTGCATAATAGGGTTGTAAATTCCTCAAACGTGTATTTGTGGTTGGAAGCAATTTTCGTAAAGTGGCTTTTAAAACTTTTAACTCCCGCTTCCCACAGTCCGCCCAAGTGGGGAGCTGAGGCGGGAATGAAGTGCCACGAAAGCATTTGGTGAGCGTATTTCGCCAAAGTGTTATCGCGGGCGTCTTTTAAAAAGGCTTTTGTTTCGGCTCTCAGAGCTCTAGAAGCTCCCACAAAATTGGTGCCATTGTCGTAATAGATATTTTTTGGACAGCCTCGCCGTGCAATGAACTTGGCAAATGCAGCTAAGAACGACTGAGTGCTCAGGTCCGAAGTGGCTTCCAAATGGATTGCTTTTGTTGCGAAGCATAGGCAAAGGCAATAGGCAATTTGACATGCGACAACCTCGGCCACTATAACTTTTTATGTCAAATGGCCCTGCGAAATCGACGCCCGCATTTGTAAACGCTCGTGAAAATGTCGTTCTTTCTTGGGAAGAATTCCATTAACTGAGTTTGCGCGCGTTTGCGATAAATCGTGCAAGCCTTACAGTTATGAATTGTGGACCTAATCAAGTTTTTGACCCTAGGTATCCAGTTCTGTGTTCGAATCAAGCGCAGCATGAGCTGATTCTCACCATGCAGGGAAACTTTGTGAATAAACTGAACTATGAGTCGGGACAAGGTGCAATTATAAGGCAGGATGATTGGGTGACGCTCGTTGTAGGCGAGATCACGAGATGCTCCCAGCCGTCAACCTGTTCTCATTATACCGTCTTTGTCGATGAATGGGGTAAGGGGCAATACTTCACTTTTAGAACCTACTGATTTTTCTGATACTAATGCTGAATATTCCTCACCATAATGCTGCTTCTGGCCAACTAGTAATAAGCGTTGGGTCGTTGCTTTAATTTCATCAGCTGAAATTAAACAAGATTTCGCTTGAAATGAAGCTTTGGTATTTGGACGGGTTCTTTGGGAGAATCTCATTACGTATGATAGCACTCTCAAAGCTCTTGGAAATTCAGAAAACCTATCAAGAATACCAGTATTACTATCCATCGTTGTTGTTATATGAACTTGTACCCTTTTTTCTTCAACGGTTGTGTTATAGTCCTTTCCTTGAGTGGGCCATTTTGAGTGGTCTTCTTGAAGCCAAGAAGGGCCCTCCCACCACAGGGAATTGTTTATTAATTCTTGCGCCGTAAGTCCTCTGCTGGCTAAATCTGAGGGGTTTGACGTTGAGTCCACATGACGCCAGTTTTCTCTTCCCACCTTCTCAATTATTTTGGTCACTCGATGGGCTACAAATGTCGACCATGAGCGTGGAGCCTTGCGTATCCAGGCAAGCACGATGGTCGAATCCGTCCACATCTGAGTTGTAAGATGGGCTAAGTTCAGATTATCCGAAATCGATTCCAAAGTTTCAGCCAATAGGACCGCTCCACAGAGTTCTAGGCGTGGTAAGGAAATCGTTTTAACTGGTGCTACCCTAGTTTTTTATAGTAGCAGGTTGATGAACACTTTGCTGTTTATTTCGACACGCAAGTAAATAGATGCTGCGTAAGCCTTCTCTGAGGCGTCGCAAAATCCGTGAATTTCGATCTCGGCCACAGGGGAAAAGTGTACCCAACGCGGAATACGAATTCTTTCGATACTGCTGTAGCTTTCCCTAAAATTTTTCCAGCGGTCTAGGGTCGTAGGTGACACGATTTCGTCCCACCATGTTCCTTCCAACCAAATATTCTGCATTAAAATTTTCGCAGTAATTACCACTGGTGCAAGCCATCCTAGAGGGTCGAATAATTTGGCAATAGCCGATAGTATTTGCCTTTTAGTATAGCTAACGTGTTCCTCTATTGGCTTGGCTGTAAAGTAAAAATTGTCAGAGTGGGCATTCCACCTGATACCCAAAGCTTTGACTGTGCTAGTGTCTTCAAAGTCCAAGAAGTCTTCTTTCAGTAGATGGGATTTTGGTATTCCCTTTAATATTTCATTGCAATTGGACGTCCATTTCCTCAAGGGGAACCCAGCAGACTGCAATGCACTTGTTATTTCGGTTTTTGCTTTGATAGCAGCTTCAATGGTTTGACCGCCAGCTAAAACATCGTCAACATACATGTAATTCCTTAATATGTCCGACGCCATGGGGTGTGACTGTTCTACATCGTCAGCTAATTGGAGCAGGGTTCTAATCGCGAGGTAAGGAGCGAAATTGACCCCGAAAGTTACCGTATTAAGTTCAAAAAGACTAATTTGTTCTGTTGGGCTTGTGCGGAAAACTAAGCGTTGATACTTCGTATCGGTAGGATTAAGTAAAATTTGGCGATACATCTTTTCGATGTGGCTATTAAAAACATATTTATAGAATCTCCACCGAAGTATTAAGATGGTGAGGTCATTTTTCAGGACTGGACCAGGATGAAGCACATCATTAAGACTCACCCCATTAGCTGTCGGACACGACGCATTGAACACCACCCGTACTTTAGTGGTGGTGGTGCTCTCTTCCTTCCGGACGGCATGATGAGGTAAAAAATAGTTTTCACACTCATCAGCTTGAATATGGCTGGAAATTCGCGTCATATGTCCTAAAGTTTCGTACTCGGACAGTACCCTATTATACTCCGTTTGTAGGAGTGGGTCCTTTGCTAGACGCGTCTCATTGCGAAAAAATTGAGAGCAAGCGCTCTTGAGAGAGGGCCCTAACCGCACGCTCCCTGGAAAATCCATTTTGAATGGCAACGATACTGTATATTTTCCATCTTTGTTCCTTTTAGTTGTGCGTTTGTAAAGGTCCTCGCAGTAAACTTCCTCTCTGTTGTATGTGTGGCTCTTTGGGATGTCCTCTAATTCCCAAAAAGACGCTAATTGTTTATCTAGAGTGACTTCGTTGAAGAATGAAACGCATTTATTCGTTGGCCCTGTTGCCTCAGTTTGACCGGTTAGTATCCAGCCGAATACAGTCTCTTGCGCAAGCAGGGTACCTAAAACATTCTTTTGTATGCCACTCAATATTATTTGGGCGTAAATATCGCCGCCTAGTACAAGATCAACTTGCTCATTTATGAAGAATCTCTTGTCAGCTAATACTAGATCCGGAAACGCTTGCTTTGTCATAGCATTGATTTGGCAAGTCGGCAGATTTCCTGTAAGCTGTGGTAGAACCAGGACAGTGGTATCTATTTTTATTAAAGGGTCAATCGGTGACCGCAACTGTATTAAACACGCTTCTTTGACTTGGGCTGAAACGGTGTTGTTGATGCCTGACACCTGAGCAATCAAACTTTTGGATAGTAGGTTAACTCGGCGTTTAAGTCTTTCTGTTATGAATGAACATTCCGAACCGGAGTCTATTAGTGCACGGGCTGAAAAATTAGTATTATTGAAGAAGACACGTGCCGTTCCTAATAGGACTCCCTTGTTTATGTTGGCAAAACAGGACTTAACGTTATTAACCGGACTTCTATTTCCTTTTTCAGAAATGCGTCTGGCCTGAGCTTGCGCAGAAGTTGACGGCGTATCATCTGAAAAATTTGGTTGTTGCCTTTGGTTCATGGCTGCTTTTGGCTGAGCTGCTTGATTATGCAGGAGCGTGTGGTGCCTTTGGTGACAGGTGCTGCAGTTAAATGAGCATGTAAGCAATTCAAGCAGCCATGATTCTCCTTAATGAAAGCTATTCTCTTTGACACCGTGAGTTCGAGAAATTTGTGGCATTTCGATAATTTGTGGTTACTGCTTTTGCAGAATTTGCATATGGTTTTGGCTACAGAAGCTTGAAATGCGCCAAGTCTTTTTTGCGGTGTTTCATTTGTATGCCTTCTATTGTGGGGCTTTGGGGTTTTGGTATGTTTAATACCTGTTATGCCCGAGACGGTTTCAAGAGTTTGGAATCTGTTGGACAGAAATTTGTCCATATCCTCCCACTTGGATATTTCCGCCTTGTTCTCGATCGTTTGTTCCCACAATGCTAAGGTACTTTCTGGCAACTTCGTTGAGCAGAGATAAATAAATATTGCATCCAGGTTTGATATGTCAATTTTATGGCTTTTTAATGATGAGATGCAATTATTTATATCTCGCTGTAGTTTCTTAATCGAGATTCCGCACTCGTTTTCTACCGACTTTAAATTAAAAAGAATTTGTAACTGGGAGTTTACGAGAATACGTTTGTTCTCGTACCTATCAGTTAAATTTTTCCATGCAGTGGCAAATCCCTCGTTTGTAAGTGGGCATTTTTGGATGATATCTTTGGCCTCCCCCTGTGTTTTTTGGTTGAGGTGGAATAATTTCTCAACCGGGGTAAGGCGCTTATTCAGTATATATATGGCCGTAAACATGTCTCGGAATGTTGGCCAAGAGAGGTAGTCGCCTTTGAACACGTCCGTATCGCACGGGGGCAGATGTATATTGTGTTCCTGGACAGACACGCCCTCTGTATCTTTTTCGCCCTTTACTAACTTTGCCTGGAAATCTGACATGTTCGACATGCAGCGCAAATAAACAGAATAGGAGCTCTTATACCTAGGCTTAACCGTAGAGACTCCTTTAGCGTCTAACGTGTCGGAATGCACTAATTCCTCGTAAGCTGTTTTTACCTTTCTCCATATTGCCTTAAGTTCCTCTTGCTGAAGAGTGAGGGTATATTTTGTATGGTCAGTTTGGGCCGTGTCATTATAGTCGGCCTCAAATTCTGCCACAACATAAGTCAATTTTATGAATTTATCCATTTTTGTTGATCAGAACAAAAAATTTTGCAAACTGACAGGTATTATTTAGTACAGAGAAACCACTGGAGACCAAGATTCAAGTACGACTTCACTTGAGAAAAATGCTTAGAGACCACCACAATCCCAGATTTTAACACAAGAATTTCTAGTGTACTTTCACACGTATTAAGAAATATTCTTTTATTTGTAATAATATATATGTATGTATTTTTTAATGGTTATACGTATGTATGTATCTGTAAGTATGTATATATATTTTACTTTTTTCTTATAATTGCAGAATCTAAAAACTCGCCACCCAACTCTCAATTGTAAGTGACTTCTTATTTGTCCAATATTGTGTGCCGCACGCGAATAGTGATTTTGTGGATGAAAACTTAAAGTGAACTCAATATGTGCCAACCAAATTAATAACAAGTGAGGTTAGAATCAAAACCCCGTGATGTGTTAGTGTTGATGTACATACATACATGTGTATATGCAGTGTTTAAAAAACTTAAGTCGAAGTAGCAAAAGTAATAAAATTTTCGCTTCTCACTGCTTCGACTTATTGTAACTGTTCAAAATTTACTTATTGCTTGTGCTTCCGCTTATGAGACAAGACGACAGTCGCAGTCGAAGCTCAAGCAAAAACTGATTGCCGACAAAATGCGCAGAGCTGCTGGCAGT
>NW_023458580.1:369193-399586 GCF_013731165.1 Rhagoletis pomonella | reverse complement strand
AACCAACGACTGCCAGCAGCTCTGCGCATTTTGTCGGCAATCAGTTTCTGCTTGTGCTTCGACTGCGACTGTCGTCTTGTTCCGAAGCATAAGCATAAGCAAAAGTTAATGAAATAAAATTCATTACAGTTTTTTAAACACTGTGTATATGTACGTAAAGAATTGAAAATGCAACTCGAACTAAATACAATAAACGTGATGAAAGCCAAAAATCATCGAATTGAATATGTATTTTGCTGATATGGGAAAATAATTTTGAGCCCCGAAACTTAGTGAAAAAAGTGTGTTGCAGTGTTGTTTAAAAGAACAGTTACACAAACAACTTACGTGAAAAGTTTTTACTAAAATCGCTGTCGCGCGCACTGGTGTTACTGTTCGTCTTGCATACACGTATGTATATACTCTCTACCTATACTCACAAGTTTTGTTTAATGTTTTGACAAATTATATTAATAATTGAAATTCACTGTTCACGATTTTCCACAAAATCACTATTGGTTATTACTGGCTTTTAAGTGCGCGAATTTTTCGGGATTTATCGCGTTTTCACCAATAATACATAAAATAATGTGCTTGAAACGACAACCACGTACCTTTGTAACTAGTTTTAGAACTTTTGGTGACTTGTGCTGTTTGCTGAAAAGATTTGCGCCTTTATGTGTCGCTGTGTTGGTAGGGTTTCTGGTGAGCTGGTGGTAATTTGAGCGCTTTTGCGTTGTTGCCGCACCGTGTATATCGGTCCTTTGGCTCCTTATTATTTTGAATGGAAAGACGTCTGCTCGATCCGTGAATCTAATCTGGGGCGTTTTTGTGATAGCTTCCGTGACCTTGATTATATATATAAATGAGCTCTGGTTACTTTGAATTTCGGCGTAGATGGACCACGAACCATCGGTGAACCAATGGGTCGCAACTCCCGGAGTAGCACCAATGTTAATTTGAAAAAAAGAAAACAAAATGAAACACAGCCAAGTGTATTAGTAATAGCTATAATTTCAATTGGTTTTATTATCGAATAACTCAATGGGTGTACAATATGATTACCTTTGAATATGTATCGCTGGGTGATGGCTGAAGTCGTCCGGTCTCCTTGATAGCTCGAATGAAGTGAAAAAGTCCCGCTTTGACAAAGTTAAGCTTACCCGCCGGCAGCCAACTGCTCGGAGGGGGAAACTTAACGAAATTATATTACAACGGGAAATAATACATGTATTGCTAACGGCGTAGCAATAAAGGTAGGCCGTATATATGCATGAGTATGTTTGTGTGCTCGGCTCAAGTCAATGCACTTTTACATTAGGGTTGTTCAACCTTTAAATCATTTGGTTTTGCATAAAGGCCTAAACACATAGTTTAGGAAGAGCCTGCCTTAAACTATACAAACAAGCAAATAAGCAAATGGATGTATAGAATTGACAACAACAACCACGCTGTCGAGTTTAAATACTTAAATATAATATATAATTGCGCATCTGGAGGCCAGACCCATTCATTTGACACCTCATTTCCCACATTGAGCCCACATTTTTTAATTTTTCGCACAGGTTGCAAACCTCTTCGAAAAATAAAACCTTACTGCAAATCGGAAGGTCAAGCTTTTTCCTTTGACACCTCACTTTTTTAAATTGAATCAACTGTCCAAATCTAATGTCATTAACAAAAAATTCTTTCGCGTATTATACATGCATAATTTTTAAATACGTGGCAACCCCACTCAAGCAAAAAATAAAATCTCTATTGCACATGCAGAGACCATATCCTTTCGCTTGGTACCTCAGTTTTTAGTCCAACAAACGGTGAAGATCTTATAATTTTTAAACAGTGGCAACCCTACTCAAAAAGTAATACTTTATTGAACATCTAAAAGCGGAGCCCTTATATTTGACACCTCATTTCTTGTAATCCAACGAACATTGCGGATCTAATAATTTTTTAGACAGGTGGCAACCCTATAGGAATTTAAAGTACTAAAGATAATATTCCTATCGATACAGATTTTACTTAAAAACCTCGTATAAATCCGTTCAATAGTTTTTGAGATTAGCGTGGTCAAAATATGTCGACTTTCCTTTACCTATACTATGTATAGAGATAGTAATTTTTAAGTAGGTGGCAACCCTATTCAAAAAATGAAAGAACAAAGACCAGACCCTTTCTTTTGGTATCTCAGTTTGTAATCCAACGAACGGCGCAAATCTTTTAACTTTTTAATAGGTGGCAACCCTACTCAGAAATATAATACATTATTGCACATGTAGATGCTAAATCTTTTATTTTGGCAGTGACGGTGAAGAATTGATGCCTATGCTTATTATGATTCAATAGAGTAAATTTATTAACAGGTGGCAACCCTATTAAAAAAAAACATTAGTGTTTTTCTAGAGGCCAACCCCTTTCATTTGACACCTCATCTTTTGTAATCCAACGAACGATGCAGCTCTTATAGTTTTTTAGACAAGTGGCATCCCTATTAAAATTCTAAGTAAAAAGGGTCACTATCCTGTCAATGTTTAAGCACTAGATTTAGTGCTTTTTGAAAATTAAAACGCCAAAAGAAATAGTTTAGTGCATAGTGCCTTTTTTAGTGCTTTTTTTCTGAACTTAGATTTCTCAAATGTATATAGATAAAACATGAAATAATTTGAAATATTTATCGGTTCTTGTAGATTTTTTGGTGCTGAATCCAAATCTAGATGCAGAATTTCTCCAGCACGTCAAAAGATATCCTTACCTCAAACTGTCAAAAACACGGGTTTCGCGATATTTGAAGTTATATTATGAAAAACAAATTTTTTTACTCATTTCTAATTAGGGTATCATTTAGTATTACTCTTCCCCTTTAAATTTCAATTTCGTTTGTTGCGATTCGATATTTCTTTCTCGTGATATACTAGTTTTAATGTGCAGTACTTTGGTATTATTTCGTAAGCATGAATCATAATAGTATGTGTAGAGGCTATTCAATCGTTATGAACGAAAAAGTTTTGAATATTGTTCAGTTTTTTTACTTTTGTTAAATACAAACTGTTATGAAAAAAAGTATCTTTTGATAAAAAAAAATTTAGTTCTTTTAGTATGGTAAAACGCTTTTCTTTCCAAGTTTTGGTGCTTTTTGAAATTGAAAAGTTGGCAACGCTGAATACAGAGTATATTAGAGAAAATCCCGACAAAATCCGTTCAGTAGCTTTCGAGATTACCGCGTACAAATAATCTCGACTTTCCTTTATATTATGTATAGATAAACCTCAAGAATGATAGAATACAAGATTGCTCCGTCCTGGGTGTTGACATTTGTGTACCACAAGTAAACAAAGAATAGAGCGAAAAGAAGAACGAGTTGAAACAGCCAAAGCAGTTCACTTTACTGCTAAAAATGTGTTTTAATTTTGCTAAATGCGAAAATATTGCATTTTTTACCTAATCTATTAGAGAACAGTGAACATTGTAGTGCACTCCATTGCTTTACAATTGAGGCTGCTTCAGTAAACGTTTTAGTGCACTTCATTGCTTTGCAATTAAGGCTGCTGCAGAAAACTGCAGCAGCATCTCTGCGGGACTGATAAGTTAACTTGCTAATGGAGGCTGCGTGGAGCAGAAACAAAATCATTCTGAGGAAATGCTGTTAATATAATAATAGAGAAACATTTTGGGAACGGCTTTGCCGTGCCCTATGTACACAAAATGCACCGATTCGTCCCAGCGCTACACTTGTATCTACGCTTCTTGCATCTTGACGGTTGTCGCAATTTAACACACAGCACTTCATTGTATTAGTTTTTACGCAGTCTTCAACTCAAAAATCACTCACAAATTGCAAATTAACACGATTTAAACTGATTTTTCACTTATAATTCAAATTTCTCTTTCGCTGATATGTAAACAAAGGTTTATTTACAAGTTACCACAACTGTCAAAATCGGCAAAACCAAAGTAGCGGTACCACTGACGGCGCCACCTTTGTTCGCTGCACCGTGGATAAACCTATTATAACGCTTTTATCAACTTGCAATGTTGTAACTCCAGAAACTTTCAATGTTGTGGGTCCAGAAACTTCCAATGTTGTGTGTCCAGACACCATAAAACCTTTGCTTTGCAAAGTTCCTATAAAAAAGAATAGTACATAGGGCGACATCTACCTCTACAGTTGAGAGAGTTATGGACGACACCCCATTTCTTTTAATCAGCGTTGGGCAGAGAGAGCTTTAACTATGCTCGCTCCTATACAAAATCTATAGAAAGCTTAAAAGAGCTTTGCCCGCGGGCAAGGCAGTGCCTATCAGTGCTCTAAATGAAATTAATTGGTGCTTGCATGTGTGTACACCTATATGTATATGCAAGTGTGTGCATCAATCTATTAATATCGTTGAATTATTTTAATATCTATTGCAAAATTTTATACAGACAAGACTAAAATGTAGAAAATAAATAATATAAAAAAAAACTTTTTAATATACAACGCTATTATAAATGGACTAAAAAGTAGAAAATAATAGTTCTCAGTCCCACAGAATTTGTTTTGATAACTTTTGATTTTGAAATTTTAGCAAAAGTCATTATAAACAATTTATGAGATTGATAATGAAAAGCGTAGGGCGCATGCATACATATATGTAATACTCGTATATTGGCAGTAAGAGCTAGTACCGTCCGAAAACATTACAGTACAGATATATCAATAAAACCGTACAAAAGAAACGGAACACATACGTTTATAAATAAACATATACACAACACATACACAAAAACGGCACTCACGTACACAATACATACCAGGGATCTTGCGAATATTTGCATTCGCCTTCGTTATGCGAATGATTCGCATCATTTTACACATTCGCATTCCCATCAAATGATACGAATGTTTTGCGAATGCGAATGTGTACATGGGCAGAGTGTCCACACTAATGTTGTTGAAATGGCTCTAAGTCTGTCTAACCAGGGTGCGGGCAATAACCGGCTTTTAGCTTCAGGCGCTAAACGGTTAAGTAGTATATCAAGCAACATTGATGGGCCTTTAACAAGTGCTGCTAAAAGTCGTATAAGCAACCTAAAAATATTTTTAGATTCCTCCATCGAAAGCAAAGTCTCGGATGTAAAATCTGGAGACATTAAAAAATGTGAAATAAAAGCTCAATAGAAGGCCTATCTTAAAGAAAAACGAGCTCATCTCGGTGAAAATCCTCTCGATTGGTGGAAAACTAAACAAAAATATGACAAATTTGTCAGATCTGGGCCGCAAATATTTGAGCGCTCCACCCACCGTTTCAAGTGAGCAATTTTTTAGTGCAGCCGGCCTTATATACGAGCCTCTAAGAAATCGCGTCATAGGAGAAAAGGCAGCAAAATTACTTTTTTTGAAATATAATATGCCCATTTTGAACTTTGACTACAAGATTAAAACACTGTATATGTTAAGCACTCGTTCATTTCATTTCATTTTATTTCATTTCATTTATTTTTTTAGTCTATGACTTTAACAATCTTACAGACTAGATTGCATAATAGGTTAGGTTAGGTTAGGTTGAAGTGGCCCAGAGGGCGCCAGCACACTTAGGCCCGATCAGGGCCCATTGTGATACCACATGGATCCAAAAAAATAATAATAATAACAGAAATTATATTAATTATACAATGTTTCAATATTAGGTTTAAATATCAATCTCGGCAATGAAAAAATTATTTAAAATTTTTGGGATTTCATTAAACTCTGTGAGGGCTCTATATATTGGTGCTAGAGTAAAGTAATTTGCCTTAACTGGAAGCATATAAAAAGGTAATTGAAAAAGGCGAAATTCTGTTTGGAACATTGAAACAGATCTGGTTAAGTAAAACAGGGCAATCAATATCCATTAACCAGATCATATATAAACATAAGTGACTGGATAACTCTTCTACTTTCCAGTGATTTTACATCAATAAGCTTACAGAGAGAATTATAGGCCGGTAAAGGCTCAGAAAAGTTAAGCGGCTGTGGTGCAAAGCGAACAAATTTGCGCTGGACTCTTTCAATCCTACTAGCATAACAGCTATGTATTGGATTCCATATTATAGAGGCATATTCTAATTTAGTACGTACCAGCGCATTGAAGAGTTTACCTGGTATAAGGATCTTTAAAATCCTTAGCATGTCTACGCGGAAATGCTAAGTTGCTATACGCCTTCGGGATAACGTAATTAACATGATCTGTAAAATTTAAGCCCGAGTCAAACACAACACCCAGATCTAGAAAATCATTGACTGAGGTGAGTTTATGGTTTAAAATACTATAATTCGAACTTATGATGTTTGAAGATCTAGAAAAGGTCATATGGTAGCATTTATTAAAGTTCAATGATAATTTATTTGCCCGACTCCAAATAATAAGATTATCCAGATCATGTTGTAGATAAAGTATATCAGAGACACAAGTAATTCTTTTAAAGAGTTTAAGGTCATCTGCGTAGAGCAGGAACTCGGAATATTTAAAACAGTTCCCAATATCGTTTATGAATAAAATAAATAGCAGAGGGCCAAGGACACTACCTTCTGGTACACCGGAAGTTACAATAAAGCAGTTAGATCTGAACCTTCAATTTCAACAAACAACAATCGGTTCGAAAGATAAGATTTCAACCAGTACAAAAATACCGAGTGAAAACCAAGACTTTCCAACTTACGAGCAAAATAGAATGGTAGACTTTGTGAAAAGCTTTGGAATAGTTTGTACAAATAGTGTCCACCTGAGACCCACATTTGAAGGATGAGATACAATATTCCGAAAAAGTCACTAAATTAGTAACCGTTGAGCGACCGCGAACAAAACCATGCTGACGAGGTTCCAATATGCTCTTAGTAGCGAAAGAAAGCTTATCTTTGACGACTATTTCAAAAAGTTTGGAGCATGCTGTTAATTTGGAAATAGGCCTATAATTTGAGACATCATTCCTACCTGCAGACTTAAAAACTGGGGTAATTGATGCAATCTTCCAACGACCAATAAATATACCTCATGAGAGAGAAAGATTAAAAATTATGCATAATGGGGCACAGATGGATGAGACGCATTGCTTTAAAAAATATGAAGAAAGACCATCATTATCATTTTCCGTAGAAGATTTAAGATAGGAAATACCAGTCGAGATATCTAAGGTTAGAGACCCAAATCTAAGAAAGAATGAGGAGGGAAATTTACGGAAGTATCAACAGACTCATCAACTGAAACGAAATTCGATTTGAAAATCTCTGCAAAAAAATTGACAGAATCTATAAGGGACTGAGAGCTCTTCCCATTAAAGTGCATACAAGTTGGAATGCTGGACCCACCTCTTTTAGAGCGAATATAGTTCCAAAAGGCCTTGGGGTTTACTTTCAGCTCAGACTCAAATCTATTTATATATTTATTATATAGAAATTTGTCAGACGTTAAATTGCTTCATATAATAGGAGTATTTATCTTTAAAGCTAATGATGTTGCGTTCTTTATACAGCTTGTAGTATTTATTCTTTTTGTTTTTTTAAGCTTTAAGATTTTTAGTATACCACGGGACTTTATGAAGTCGAGACGGTAGAGGTGAAAG
This sequence comes from Rhagoletis pomonella, assembly GCF_013731165.1. NCBI lineage: Eukaryota > Metazoa > Arthropoda > Insecta > Diptera > Tephritidae > Rhagoletis > Rhagoletis pomonella. The sequence continues at coordinate 392,029 of NW_023458580.1, read as the reverse complement.
TTTATTAGTGAATAATTCAGTCAATTTATGTAGAAAAGACTCAAAGCACAAAGGAACATCTTGCGAATTCAAAATAGTCTTCCAGTTTACCTCAGAAATAGCTGCATTTAATTCATTAAAATCGGCACCACGAAAGTCGAAAGAGTCACGATTTTTATCTTCAATAGAAAAATATCGTAGAATTCTAGAGTTACGATGAGAGGCACATGATGTTTATCAGTGGCGCTAATCGGAAAACCACATTCATTCAAACTAAATATTAAGTTTTCATCAACAAAAATAAGATCTAAAATTTTATTTAATTTATTAAAAAATGTATTGATTTGAGTGAGATTAAAACTTAAAAGACCATCTATAAAATAAACTTCATGAGCTCTATTAATATTTGTTGGAGTTAAAATATCATTGTTTTGCAAATAGGACCATTTCAAATCATTGAGATTAAACTCACCTAAGAAGCAGAAATTACAATTTTCATTATGCTCAACAAGATGCGTTATAATATTAACATGACAGCTATACAGATCATCCGTACTAATTGGTAGGATATAAGACACACATATCAGTAATTTACGAGCAAGGCCAAAAATACACACACAGTTGATCAATAAGAGAGTCGCCATCCAATAGTTGTATAATTGAAAAACGTAAACAGCTTTTAACGGCAATTAAAACACCACCACCCTTACGATGACCAGTTTTAATAGCGTCTCTCTCCTTTCGATAAATTTGAAATAAATTTGGATTAAAATATTATTCATCAAAGAAGTCTGAGTTAAGCCAGGTTTCAACAAATACATAAATATCATATTCAGCTTGCGAGGTCGCTAAATATACCTCCTTCGTTTTAGTGCGCATTCCAGACATATTTTGGAAATAGATTTTGAGATTACGAGATTTGCAATTTATATCTACAGAGCTATTTGATCGGTTGAGTGGTACCTTCCCTTTGAAAAAATTGAAACGGGCGAATGCTAGTTCACGAAGGCCAAACATTAGGATTCAAAATCTTCTCATAAGATGACGGCAAAACTCCAAATTTCAAATTTACACTGCGAATGTTATCGAGTGATGAACCTTTCTTTACAAGTTTGAAACATGCAAGATGTTTGCTATCGACGCCAGAATTTTTTAATACATAAGCAATGATACTATCTGCAGTCACGGTTGGCTTAAAAGCCGATACATGCACCCACTTCTTTTTGAAAACAACATCAAGTTCGGCATTATCATTATCATTATTTCCAACAACTAAAATACGACGCTTGGGTAATTTATTTTGTTGCACAGTATTCCTATCTTTTGAGCAAACACCAACTGCAGGCAACTGAGCCTTCGATGCGATAGTTAGGGACACGATATCGAACCGAAAGTATCGATATGGTACTCATTTAAAGTATCGCTTTATAAGTATCGGGTACTCATTAATATCGGAATAAAAAGACTCGATATTCCAAATATCGATACCAAAAACCAAGAAATTTATCTGAATATAGATCTCGCATATAGGAAAAACAGCTTCCCATAAAATACAATCGCCGTTCAGAGTCGACATAAAACCGTAGTCACCCCCTTTGTGCCACAACATTAAGGCCCACGCGACAAATCGGAGGAGAAGTTCGGCCAAACACTAAAGCTGATGCCACATAAAACTTTTGCTTCGCTTTACGTGACAGATTCGCTTTGATAAGATCAATTGTATGAAAATGCACAAAGCACGCCACATAGATCGTTGAAGCTGCAGCGCGAAGCGAAAAGATGGCCAACTCCCATCTTTTTGCGCGCTTTGACAATCAACCGGTTTAATATTTATTTTGTTTCGTTCAAACTCGAGTTTTCATGTAGAAGCATAAAACTTAATTACATTGCTGATATTTTTTAAGCAAAATATATAAAATCCAAAGCAGTTTTGACGAGTAAAAAAGCAGTACAAAACTGTTTTCTTTGCGTTCTTTGTGGCATACCTTTTGCGTCTGGCGTTTCGCTGGCAAAGTTATAAATGTCACGCAAAGCTACAAAGTTTTATCTGGCATCAGCTTAACATATTGTATAAGCGCCGGACTTTATTATTATTACAACACGTAGTGATTGAGTTGTTGACTTAAACACCGAGGCCGCGGGTTCAAATCCCACCACATGCAATCCTAACCATAGTACAAATTTCTGCACTTTAGAGCCCAATTTATATTGGGAAGAATTGTTACAGGCCAACCTTATACGCGTGCGTAAAAAGCGATCGATTTGACATTTATGCTCAATTGGAATTTTGGCGCGACTATGAATTAACAATATTTCTCAGCAAACTTCTGTAAATTTGACAGAAATGCAACTCTGAGAAATCACGCACGCAAATTGATTTGGGTTTATCAAATGAGAAAAACTTGCGTGCGTGCGTAGAAAAACACTCGCCGATAATATTAGGTTAATAACATTATCCTTCTTCTTCTTCTTCTTCTTCTTTTTTGGCGCTGTAGCCGCCTAAGCGATTTTGGCCGAGTTCAGCAAAGCACGCCAAGTCCTTCTCCACCTGATCTTTCGATCGCAGTGGGGCCTCCCTCTTCCTCTGCTACCACCAGCGGGTTCCGAGTTGAATACTTTCAGAGCTGGAGCGTCGGTGTCCATTCGAACGACATGACCAAGCCAGCGGAGCCGCTATATTTTAATTCGCTGCACTATGTCCATATCGTTCCATCGTCTGCGGTACTCGCCGTCGCCAACACGTAAAGGCCGGTAAATCATCCGCAAAATCTTTCTCTCAAACACTCCAAGAGCCGCCTCATCGGATGTTGTCATTGTCAATGCTTCTGCGCCATATACCAGCACGGGCATGATGAGTGACTTATAGAGCGTGGTTTTCGTACGTCGAGAGAGGACTTTACTCCTGAATTGCCTACTCAGTCCAAAGTAGCACTTGTTGGCAAGAGTGATTCTGCGTTGGATTTCAATGCTGACATTATTATCGGTGTTAATGCTGGCTCCCAAGTAAACGAAATTCTCTACTTTCTCGAAATTGTAACTGTCAACAGTGACGTGGGTGCCAAGGCGCGAATGCGCTGATTGTTTGTGTGATGACAGGACATACTTCGTCTTGTCCTCGTTTACCACCAGACCCATTCGCTTTGCTTCCCTATCCAACTTGGAAAAGGCAGAACAGACTTCGCCGTTTTTGTTACCGATGATATCGATGTCATCGGCATAAGCCAGCAATTGCACGCTCTTGTAGTAAGTTGTTCCTGAGCGGTTCAGTTCTGCAGCTCTTATTATCTTTTCCAACATCAGATTAAAAAAGTCACATGAAAGGGAGTTGCCCTGCCCTCCAATCATACATACGGAGAGGACCGTACCGACGATTCCCCCACCCAACCCTTCTCTCCCATCTTTCCCTATCCTCTCCCCCCTAATCCAGGGTGTTATGCGTCACCGTGCCTATTGGATGGTTTGCAGCCAGGGGTATCCGGCTGTATTCTAACGGCGCTCTCCTGATACCGGGTCACATCAGGAGGTAGAATGACGTTGCCACGGCGGATGGGACCGCTGTGGTCGACGTCTCCCTTCTCCCCCCCCCCCCCCCCTAAATACGTAGTCCGCCACGCTCGCCACGTCCGAGCAGTGCGGACGTTAATGAAAAAGATGAACCAAAACAAAAAACCCGCCTCGGATAACCGAGAACCCCCCAAAAAAAGTAGACCCACCCAGTCAGGAAGGTCCGGTCTGTCCTCCGACAAGACCAAGCAAGCCAGCGGTGCAAAGTCTGTGGCCAAGCCAAGGCTGAGCATACGCTCTGTCCCCTCTGGGATTGCCTCAACGGCATCGAGGCCCCCTTCCGGCAACCGGTCTAGCCATGTCCCTAGACAAGCTAGCGAGGATGTTAATCCGTCCGGTGCTGGTAGCAGACCCACCCTCGCAGATAGGTCTTCGGGAGGCAAGGGCAGCCCTGACAGAAGACAAGCTAGCCCTGCTGCCGTCCCCGCCACTCCAGGAGGCAAGGGAACATCGACAGGTGCAATCCCTAAAGCGGCGTCGGCGACATCAGACCGCATGGCTAAGCCAGCGGCTTCTGAGGTGCGCCATTCTGGCACTAATGTAGCGATGGGCAGTAGCCATCCCCAGAAGCACATTAGTGCATCAGAAAGGTACTATCGTACCAGACGGTCAGCCCTCAGAATCCTGGAGAGACTGAGGGATAAGAAGCCAGAAGAACTGACCGCAGAAGAGCTGGACTCAAGGAATTGGGCCGAAAAGTTTATGGCTGAACACCAGGCGAAAGCCTAACAAGAGTCTGCTCAAGGCAAGCGGAAGTCCTCTAGGGAGATAAGCTCGGAACCCAAGAGAACAAGGGTATCCGCCATTTTAACAGCGGACGAGCTGCAGAAAAGATCCTTCGCGGACGCGGCGAAGGACACATTTACCAGGGCTGTGATAGACCGCAGCTCACTTGATGGTGCAATATCACCACAGAACTGGGACCTGGTCAACAGGCGACTCTGGGCCGTCTATAAGGAGGTTCTAGGGGTAAACCCAGGACCACCCCCCAGTTGTGCGGACGCCGGTTGGTTCCAAAACCGCGTCAAATTGACAAGGTGCGCGGGCCAGAGGTCCGTCGACCTATACACCCTGGCCATCAGTCGCGTAGGCGAGGTCTGGCCGCGTGCACGCCTTGAGGTGATAAAGCGGGAAGACATTCCCAATCGGTCCAGATTCAGGGCCTGGATTCCAGACTTCCACACCGACCCACAGGAAGTGCTGGAATGGATACGCATGGGCAACCCCGAGCTACCCACCCACGACTGGAAGGTAGCAAAGATAGGCGATATCGATGGCAAGCGAAGGTTAGCGGTAATAGTCCTCAACGAGGAATCAGTAGAACCGCTAGCCAACCAAAACTGGAGGATAAATTATGGCTTCCAAGCCTTGAACCTCCACGTTTATCGGCAGGACGTGTCAGGGAAACAACACCCTACCGACGAAGCGAACGCAGTGGAAAGTGCTACTGACGACGAAGTGGCATCCACCTCACCTCCGGAATGGTCGGCGAACTCTTCGAGAGGGTGACTCTAGAAGAGGGGGCGGGGGACCACTCCGAGTTTTCCGACACCATGGTGACGAAGAGGACGTCAACCAGACTGTGGTTGGCTGTCCAGCAGCAGCACGCGAAACTGATGGTGGGGATAGTTCAGATTAATCTCCACCACTGCAAGGCGGCCTCAGCCGCACTTCTCCTCCGTCTCGCCGAAAGAGAAGAGGAGATCGCACTCATCCAGGAGCCTTGGGTCATAAAAGATCGGGTTTGTGGATTGAATATGAAAGGATATAAGCTGTTCTATGTAACTGACAAAGGTAAACCCAGGTCGTGCATATTGATAAAAAGGTGTATTAATGCATTTCTCTTGATACAGTTTAGCGATGCGGACAACGTCATCATAGCAGTGGAATCAGGCGGAAGGTCTATTTGGCTGGCTTCCACATATATGGCCCACGACGCAGACACACTACCTCCACCATAATCCTTAAGGAGCGCGGTAATGGAGGCCTCTAGACGCGGCACTCCGATGGTCATAGGAGCGGACGCGAATGCCCATCATCACATATGGGGCAGCTCAGATACAAATGAACGCGATGAGTCGATATTCGAATTCATTATGTGCAATAACATACAGGTTAGCAACGTAGGTGATACCCCTACCTTTGTGACGTCTGTTAGAAGGGAGGTCCTTGACATTACATGTGTCAATGAGCAGGCGGCAGAACTCTTGAATGACTGGAGAGTCTGAAAAGACAACTCCTTTTCAGATCACATGTACGTCGTTTATAACCTATACGTACCAGTAAGAAAACAACAAGCGGTCTTAAACCGCAGGAAAACCAATTGGAAAAAATTTGAAACAATATTTTCTAATAATATTTCCGACCTCACAAATCAAATAAACTCGGAACATCAACTTGATAACGTCGTAGACGATATAACTAAAGCATTTCATCGTGCAGCAAAATTAGCCTTAGAAAACCAAAACCTCCATGGTGGTCCACTGAAATTGCAACCCTCAGAAGGGAATGCAGATCAAAATTTAATGAAGCTAAGAGATCCAACTCTTGGAGTGAATTTAAAGACTGGCAACGCCGATTTAAGTATGCAATAAGAGACGCTAAGCGCTCCACATGGAGGAGCATCTGTCAGAAGATAGAAAGTACTTCGGAGGCCAGCAGACTGCGCAAAATACTATCTATGAGTCCCAGCAACATTAGCTATCTCATCAAGGAGGATGGTGATTGGACAACTAGCAGCGAAGAAACTCTAGAGCTTCTTGTACAGACGCACTTTCCGGATTGCCTCCACAGTAGAGTCACAAATACCCGAATCATAGGCAACCATGATGACATTCCAGCGAATATCATAACCGAGGAAAACATAAAGCGTGCTATTAGCAGCTTCCAACCGTTTAAATCTCCGGGACCAGACGGCATTATTCCCGCTGACCTACAGCATACAGCAGGAATGATTGCACCCATACTCGTACCAGTCTTTGAAGCAGTGTTACGAATGAATAATATACCCCACAAATGGGAGGAGGTAAGAGTAGTTTTCATTCCCAAGGCAGGGAAAACTACACACACGAGACCAAAAGACTTCAGACCAATTAGTCTGTCGTCTTTCCTGTTGAAATCTCTAGAGAGACTAATAGATGGGCACATTAGAGACAAGGTGGGCAGCAAACATTCGGCAGCCCAGCATGCCTACAACAAAGGGAGATCAGTCGAAACAGCACTCCATTCTTTAGTGCACACAATTGAAAGATCACTTTATTACAAAGAATACACCCTCGCGGCCTTCCTGGACATCGAGGGTGCTTTCAACAATGTATCTCCTGCAGCGATTATCTCATCTCTGATAAATCTGGGAGTAAGCAATTCACTAACCTCATTTATTGAACGAATGTTAATCGGGCGAGAAATAAGCGCATGATTAGGTGAATCAGTAATAAAAAGGTTCCCCGTCAGGGGTACACCCCAGGGGGTAGTAATATCACCGCTCCTGTGGAACATAGCAGTAGACAGCCTTCTTCGGGAACTTGAAGACATTGGCGGTCAGATAATTGCATACGCCGACGATATTGTAATAGCTATCTCGGGTAAACATCTCTCAACATTGACAGATCTGATCCAAAGATCCCTCAACAAACTATCCCTGTGGTGTAACAGGCGAGGACTGGGAGTGAATCCTGAAAAAACAGACCTTGTGCTGTTCACCAGGAAGCACAAGATACCTGATCTCGGGAACATAACTCTAGAGAGCAACACCCTCGCAATAAAGGAAGAGACCAAATATCTAGGTCTCATAGTAGATAGGAAACTAAACTGGGGGCCCAACGTTGCAGATAGAGTGCGCAAAGCAACAGTGGCACTATATTCCTGCAGCAGAGCAATAGGGAAAAAATGGGGGATGGAACCCAAAATAATACACTGGCTATACACGCCGGTGGTTAGGCCAATTCTCTATCACGGTATAGTGGTATGGTGGAACACCCTTGGGAAAGGGGTAAACTTCAAAAAAATGGACAAGGTTCAAAGGCTTGCGTCCACACTCATAACTGGTGCGATGAGAACAACACCATCCAAGGCACTGTATGCCCTACTGAATTTTCTTCCGGTGGACCTACATGCCAAACAAGTCGCAAGTGGAGCGGCAATTCGAATGAACATTCTAAATAAGTGGTCAAATACCAGTTATGGTCACGGTAGAATATTAACGGAGTTTCCGGGGCTACTCGGATTGGTGGACTATGCACTTCCGGAACCTGCACCCGCTACAGCGTTCGCGACCCTCCTACCCTCAAGGGAAGAGTGGAAGCATGACGTTGTAAGTAGTGGAGAGTCCATCCATGTATACACAGATGGCTCAAAGCTCGAGGGAAGGGTTGGAGGAGGTGTATATTCCCATCACCTGGGAATCTCCCTCAGCTTTCGTCTCCCGGACCACTGTAGCGTTTTTCAGGCTGAACTGATGGCAATCGACAGGGCCACGAAACTGGTAAAGTGTGATATGATACCCCAAGTTGATATCTATATCTTCACTGACAGCCAGGCGGCAATAAAGTACCTCACGAAGCAGTCGACAACCTCCATGGTAGCCATGAAATGCCGCGCATCTCTTAACGAGATGGCTGAGTCATTTCGCCCAAAGGTAATATGGGTTCCGGGACACTGGAGCATAGAGGGGAATTGTAAGGCCGACGAACTGGCGCGACTTGGCACGAAACTTCCTTTTGAGGATATAAATGACGAAATAGGAATACCCTTGCAAACTTGTAAGCTACTTATCTCCGAGAGGCTCACTAAAGTAGCGAACGAAAGGTGGCAGGACGAAATCACCTGCAAAACTGCCAAACAATTATGGCCGGTGCTCAGCGCCAACCGCACTGGCCTACTACTGAGTCTAAATAAGTCCAATATTAGATTATTAGTATCCGTCATAACAGGACACTGCCTAATTGGCAAGCACGCCTATCGACTTGGCCTACGCTCACATGACTTCTGTAGAAGTTGTCAAGATGAAGAAGAGGAGGAAACGATTCTGCACCTGTTGTGCCAATGCCCTGCTCTATCTAGACGAAGACTCTCCACTCTCGGTAGGCAATTCTTCGACAACTTGGAGGACCTTAGATGCGTCGAAATCAGGGATCTTCTAAAATTCGTTCAAAGTTCAAAATGGTTTTAGGAGGGATTGGGAGTTGCTGACCCAACATGCGGCATCACAATGGGCCCTGAGCCTAAGTGTGTCTTATAGACGACCGCGACAACCTACCTACCTACCTACCTTCCTGTCGGCCAGCATTTCAAGCTCTTCGCACTCACGTATTTCGGCCTCTCTCTTCTTATTGCGGCAAATACGTCTCGCTTCCCTCTTCAGATCCCTATAGCGGTCCCACATAGCGCGCGTTGAGCCCGATCGCAGCGTGGCCCTGTAGGCGGCATCTTTTTTTCTGCAGCTTCCTGACACTCCTCATCATACCAGTTGTTCTTTCGGGCTCGCTGAAATCCGACTACTCCTTCGGAGGGGGTACTTAATGAGCGGGAAATGTGGTTCCACTGCTCGCATATGTCGGTTTGTTGAAGAGTGCTCTCTGAGAGCAGGTGTGAGAGTCGAGTAGCTAAAGCGTTGGCTGTCTGTTGTGATTGCAGCTTTTCGACGTTAAGCTTTCCTTGCATACTTGGGCGCACATTTTTTGTTGCACAGAGGCGGGTGCGTATCTTGGCTGCAACAAGATAGTGGTCCGAGTCGATGTTTGGGCCTCGGAGTGTGCGTACGTCCAAAAGACTGGAAGCGTGCCTTCCGTCTATCACAACATGATCGATTTGGTTTCTCGTTTTTGAATCCGGAGACAGCCACGTAGCTTGATGGATCTTTTTATGCTTGAACCTAGTACTGCATACTACCATCTTTCGGGCCCCGGCGAAGTCGATCAGCCTCAATCCGTTGTCGGACGTTTCGTCGTGGAGGCTGAATTTTCCGACGGTGGTTCCAAAGATCCCTTCCTTGCCCACCCTGGCATTGAAGTCGTCAAGCATGATTTTGATATCCTGATGGGGGCAGCGCTCGTACGTGCGATCCAATCGCTCATAGAAGAGATCCTTGGATGCCTCATCCTTCTCTTCCGTCAGGGCATGGGCGCAGATGAGCGAGATATTGAAGAATCTCGCTTTGATGCGGATTGTGGCTAGACGCTCGTCCACCGGGGTGAATGACAGTACTCGGCAACTGTAGTAGACGTCGCAAGGCCCCAGACATTGCTTGCCTTGCCCCGCCCAACGCATTTCTTGGATGGCGGTGATGTCAGCTTTTGTCTTTACGAGGACATCCACCAGCCGGGCAGAGGCACCTTCCCCATTAAGGGTCCGGACATTCCAGGTGCATGCCCTCAAATCGTACTCCTTTAAACGTTTGCCGTGGTCGTCATCATAAAGGGGGGTCTCATCCGAGACTTTGCCTTGCTTCTTCACTGGAAGTGGTTTTTACATGGCGGGTCCCAAGCCCAGCGCACAACCCATTGCTGGGACGGGGGTGGGTTCGCAACCAGATACACGTTTATATAGCGAGCCGCTTGCTCCAAGCAGACACCCGCTTGCAGCCGCACCTACTGGTGAACAGACGCTGCAGACTTCAGTGAGCCCTTAAACCGAATAAGTCGAAGTGGCCCCACCGAAACTCCCTCTCTTTCTGCCGTGACCCAAGGCTCCACTCGGATTGGTTACCGCATCTCGCACATGGGTTGCTCAGGTTGCCCAGAGTGTGCGAACGAGGACGCAAGAGTCGGGATTGAGTATAGCCATGCAATTGTAACTGCATACCCAGCGCAACGACTATACCCCATTGCACTCCATTATCATTATCCTTCACTGAGATAAAAAACGCGTTGTAAGAATAAAAATTGTTTATTTGATTACCGTTTAAAAATGTTCGTGTTTAAATCAAGTGAAAAGTCTTAACAAACTGGATTTTCCCATTATACATACACTACGTACATATAATAGAAATATTCAATTCAAATACTCCCGTACTAAAATGAAGCATTTTTCACTACACGGATGGCGTTTTGCACGTCTCGGATGCTTTTTCATATGTAATTAAGAAGGTATATGTATACAAAGCATGCACAGCGGTGACAACACATACACACATACATGGTATGACATAATGCACCAATCGCGCGCTGTGATGTTGATTCAAACTCAACATTTGAAAACACCTTTACATGTACGGCTGTAGCTGAGTATGCAAAGACGCTTGATACAATTAGTTGCGGCCAAGAGGATCCGGGTTCAATTCTCATCAGACGGAATATGAAATTAATTTTTTTTCTTCTTAATTTCGAAAAAGCATCTGTGCACTTTACAACCACATATTTTATAACGTATTTACTCAAATTTAAAACGAGTTGGGTTGGTGCTATTTCATATGCGTATTTTTTTTCAATTTAGCACGTTTTTTTTAATTCTAAAATTTTTTTCCCTCTGTGTTGGAATGTGAGTTTATGATATTCGATACGATACTAGGGTTCTGGTACTCGATTCCAAAAAATATCGTTTTAAAACTATCGAGTAGAAAATATCGGTATCGAATGCGAAAAGTATCGATATGGTATCGTATCGTATCGAAATTCGTGTCCCTAGCGATAGTAGATGTACACTGAGAACGGTTGAGAGCAGGTGCCGTACCAGTCACAGTCTCAGCGTTAGTATTAGCAGCAGTAATTTCAATGTTCAATGTTTTAATAATTTACAACATTTTTAAGTAATAAAAACGATGACTTAACATTCGCATTCGCACATTCGCATTCCGAAAATTCGCATTCGCGAATGTGAAAAATATGGAATTCGAAACATCCCTAATACATACACAAAAACCGTACTTAGACTGTCTCGCTTTGATTTCGGAATGCTTACACATTGGGAAGTTAGTTTACTGCCAATATAGAAGTATTACATATATGGGCGCATGTAATAGACTTGAATTGATATGAAAAGTAATATGTATATGTATGTACCAGGGTTGTTGCGAATATTCGCTTTCGCATTCGCAGCCGCGCAGCTTCCGCATTAATTTTAATGCCAATATGGTGCAAGGGCACCGATAAAACGGGTATCTGGCAAACAAAATGACAGATTTAGAGCCTTGTCCTTTTAATAACATTTTTTTTCTGTGCTTTAAATACCTGCATTGGTTTCTTTCTTTATTATGATTTTTTTTTTACCAATCTTAAAATTTTGATTACCTGTAGGGCAATATTTTTTTCGTAGGGATATACATTGGATCTTTGGCTAAAAACTTCTTTGGTAAAACTGTCCTTTCTTTGCTATTTAAAGTCAAAGAGTAAGCTCCTTCAATAGGGATTTTCAGCAGAAATGATGAACGTCTGGCTATAAAGAAACCCGATGCTCAAATAACTACGTAACTATCTGAGATTCAAATAAAAAACGGGGTGTTTTTTTTTTTAAATAACAGTATTCTGATCCGATTCGGCTGACAGCCACGACTTTGAAAACAGAATTTTGTTCAAAATTTTCATTCCTGGAAAATAATAATTTATTTTCCATATCCACCTATTAAGCTCGCTATAAGGAAAAATTGTTCAAACCAGTCGCAGAAAAAAGTATTAAAAATGAATCACAAAAACTAAAATCAAAAAACGCTGATGACGCTACAGGTTCCCCAAATGCTGAAACAGCCAAAGGAATGAGAATGAAGAATTCTTTTTAAATATCTCTAGAAAAACCTGACACATCTGGTTTGGCTTGTAAGCGGAGCTAGATTCTTCAAGTGAAGATGAAAGTTAGTAGGATACATCCGACATTTTCAGCCCCGATGCAATTCTCGTTACTTTTTATTAAATATAATGCTCCGTTTTTAAATTCAAGTACTAAAAAAAATCAACATTATTAAAAATTACAAACTTTTCCATTTTTTATTTACCTACCTAAATAACTTAATTTAATTGTTTGACATCCGCATTCGCGTCCGCATCCGCAGATGTTAGCTGTTAGACATCCGCATTCGAATCCACGAATGCCTAAAATTCCACATTCGCAACATCCCTAGTATGTACATACATATGTATGTGGGTATATGAATAACGATCGCTTAAAATCGATCTCAAATTTTGTACAACGCTTTTATCAACTTGCAATGTTGAGTGCCCAGGCAGCTATAAAAGCTTTGCTTTGCAAAGTTCCTATTAAGTCTAGATATGAACCTCGTTGGTTCGAGAGGTAGATGTCGCCCTATGCACTACGTACGCTATAGTGGATATGGACGACACCCCATTTCTTTAAATCACTGATAGGCACTGCCTTGCCCGTGGGCAAAGCTCTTTTAAGCTTTCTATACATTTTGTATGGGCGCGAGCAGAGTAAAAGCTCTCTTTGCCCAACGCTGCTTTAAATGAAATTAATCGGTGCTCGTATATGTATGTACACGTATATGTATATGCATGTGTGCGCACCAATCTATTAATATCGTTGAATTATTTTAATATTAGTTGCGATTCCGTACGAGTCCGGACTAGTCAGAAATAGTCAGAATCAGTCAGATTTTACTGGAAATCGATTCCGTACTCGGTTCTCTGACTATTGAGAGGACAAAAAAGAGAGGAAATACGGTTCTCTCTCTGTCAGAAGTTACCAGTTTTAGTCCGAGAATTTTTTGCTGGTAAATTCTGGTAAATGTGTCAAACGATCAGCTGTAGTGTGTTTGGCAACCAAATTGTAAACAAATGAAAAGTACACTCTGCTAATTCATGTTGAAAAGTATTTAATTACTTGTTTAAGTGGATTCTAATGAATTTGAAAGTATTTTTGGTTATTTACATGTGTGAGCTGAGTATGTTTACATACAAAATAAGGATAAATTTACAACCAAAATTTGGAGGTTATGTTGAAGTTGACAGAAGTTACCATTTTTTACTAGAAAGCGATCCCGTACTTTTCAATGTTACTCTCTCGCTCTGAGCAAATTTTTATTTTTTGACAGTTTTACTAGTCCGAGTCCGAAGAATACGGGATTGCACCTATTTATTGCAAAATTTTATACAGACAAGACTAAAATGTAGAAAATAAATAATAAAAAAAAAAACTTTTTAATATACAACGCTTTTATAAATGGACTAAAAAGTAGAAAATAATAGTTCTCAGTCCCATAGAATTTGTTTTGATAACTTTTGATTTTGAAATTTTAGCAAAAGTCATTATAAACAATTTATGAGTTTGAAAATGAAAAGCGTGGGGCGCATGTAATAGACCAGAATTGATATGAAGGGTAATATATGTATGTATGGGGATATATTAATAACGACCGCTTAAAATCGATCTCAAGTTTGTACTTTCTCTGTAGAATTTTTAGGTCTATGTTATGTAGTTTGCCTATTGTCAATTAAATCTAATGCTTTGTATTGCATGCGCCCCACGCTTTTCATAAATTGTTTATAATGACTTTTGCGAAAATTTCAAAATCAAAAGTTATCAAACCAAATTCTATGGGACTGAGAACTATTATTTTCTACTTTTAGTCCATTTATAAACGCGTTGTATATTAAAAAGTTTTTTATTTTATTTTATTTATTTTGTTTTCAGCTTGTTTTGTGGAATCTAGCTTTTTTCTAGCGGGTTTTTATAAAAATCTGGATTTTTTACACGAAAATAGTTGACAGCACTGCACATTAGGTGAAATGATTACTTTTTGTGTGCGAAATTAATAGCAGCTAAAATATTGCATTATTTTAATGTAAAAAGATGGCAAACGTTAAAAAGAGTGTAAAGGCAGTAAATAAAATGTGAAAACATGACTTGGCTTTCGTAAAATAGACTTTTCTGCTTTTTTGAATGTTCAAATGATGAATATATGTGTTTAGGTAGTACTCAAAAACATTGTCCAATTAGCTTGGCTTTGACACAAGTAATAAAATAAAATAAGTATGGTCACATGTACATACATGGTTTCTTCTAGCGACTAATTATGCCATTATCGGAATTCCTAAATTAAAAAAAGAAAAATATTTACTACACATGTCTCGTAGAAATGTCTTGAGAAGAGATACCTAAAGCAGTTAGTCTTCATAAAACACTTCATTTACACTTTAGGTTTCAGTATTCCCCATATTATTTATATTCAAAATACAAATGTTTTTGAAACTCTATTCACTTTGAGTAAAAAATTACGAAATTTCAATCCGTAAATTCTCTCACGGATTTGCCTTTTTGCGAAGGCTGCTCATCAATGGTCTTTGCGAATCGGCGCAAGTGTATTTGTAACATAGCCACGGCTACGCTACAGGAGCTGAAATGTAATCCAAATATAGGCTGCTATTTTCTTTTTGCTATCACATAATTTTATTTTCACTATTTATCACCTTTAAATGGATTATTTATCACCAAAAAATTTAGGAGATAGAAAATTTTTAGCTTTCCTATTTTATTAGCATTTTAGCGATAGCGAAAATTAGAATCCGGCTGATGGTCGACACAGTTGGCTTTTTGATTTCGAAATGAACTTCATCAGCAAAAAACGCTATGTTTTCAGATCGAAATATTTTAACATCCTTTCCAAATTTTTTTCCATAATTTTCATCTTTCTTTTATAAATAATTGCAAAAATTACGCGTTTTTTCTTCTAAGAGTTTCATGAAACTTTCGCAAATATCTGCCGCACCAAATTTTTTTTCAACATGGTTGACAACCGAAAAAAACTTTTCTTTTTTCGAACATCCAATCAGCTAAACTTCAAACAACTCGCCTTTTGTGATAGCATGATAGCCCAGAAAAACCTTTTTTCTTGAAAACGGCTAAAAACGGCGGCTTAAGTAAAATAAAATCAACTCATTATATCTTCATTTATCCATTTCCGTTTCCATTTTGGTAGCCGAAAGTTAACAAAATTGTAAAAGCTTACATAAAATGGAAATAAATCAGAAAATTTTTGAGGTTATGCAAATAAGTCAGGTTTCTTTTGCAGGTTAAGGTGGCAGGCCCGCGAAGGGGACTCACTTAACTCTATATATAAATACGCCACAAGAAAATTTTGCAATCCCTTTTTGAAGGCACCGTTCGCTCGATTTCAATGAAAGAAACGCTGATTTGAAGGATACAACTTCCTCTAATCCAGAAATGTTAATACCGATATATAGGGGGCGTGGCATCTGACATATAGACTAAAATGTGAAAACGACTTTATCTCTAAAACGAATTATGCTGGAGAACTGAAACTTTGCACAGATGCATAGATTGTAAATACCTTACTTACGGTGAAAAATGGTAGGTACTGGGAAAGTGGGCGGGGCACCTCCTATACAAACTGAAATTCTCATACCGCTTAACTCTGGAACCGCTTACGCTAACGTCCTGAAATTGGACACAGAAACATATGTTGTCAATACCGTACTTACGGCGAAGCGTGGTAGATTTTGGAAAAGGGGCGTGGCACCGCCCATACAAACTGAAAATCTTATATCGCTTATCTCTGGAAGCGCTGATGCTAACGTCCTGAAATTGGACACAGCAACATATGTTGTCAATACCGTACTTGCGGCGAAAAGTGGTAGGTTTTGGAAAAGGGGGCGTGGCACCGACCATACAGACTGAAATTCTCATATGGCTTACCTCTGGAACTGCTTATGCTAACGTCCTGTAATTGGACACAGCAACATATGTTGTCAATACCGTACTTGTGGCGAAAAGTGGTAGATTTTGGAAAAGGGGGCGTGGCACCGCCCATACAAACCGAAATTCTCATATCGGTTATCTCTGGAGCCACTTATTATATGGTAATAGAGTTTTATACACCTAGATTTACACACATATAAAATCACAAGAATCATTCACCATTTTCGCCCAGATTTTAAAATCGCATTGAATGATTGTTGTATCGTGCAAAAGTTTTTAGAAGGATCAGTGTGCTTGTCTTCCGATAGGTGGCGCAGGGATTGTGAGATATCCTAAAAAAATCATATTTATGATCAGATTTATTTCACTTTTAGAACACACATTAGTAACATAAAATTAGGTGTAACTTGGTAGCACAGTCGTGTGATGAAAAAATATTGGGCTTTGGCCCAGTCTTGACAAAAACCTGTGTGAAATCGCCGTTAGAGAAGGAAATATTGTCCTTTGTTGTAAACCTTCAAAATACTTTTCAACCGTTAATGATCCTGATGAAAAAAAAGAGTTTATGTAGATGTGTAAAATTTAGTATTTAACCTCCAAGAGGCCCTCAGGCATATATAATCGAAAAACTTATTTACAGTCTGAATTGGTATATGTTTAACATATTAGTCAGTGATGAACATCTCATCTATACATACAAATACATATGCATATTTTTTATAAATCAAAATCGAGGTTCCTTTTTCGTTCTAATTTCAAAAGCAACTGAAGAAATTTGAAGGAGACTTGGTAAAATTAGCATTAATCAATCCAGTATTAACGTTCATGATTCGATTTTAAACTTTCCTGTAAATTCGCTATAAATTATGCTAGTGGGCTTCAAAATAGTAATTCGCATAAAGGAGTAAGTATTGGTGACCACTGGGAGATACTAGTACATTTAATTGTTCATTGTGATACCACATTACATAAGAATCCATTTGAACGGAAACTGTGTAAAATTCCGAGAAGCGCTGGGTGCTCACAACAGAGTTACGCAAACAGCTGATGTCCACTCCGGAGAGTCCCTCGCTAGTGTGGATGAGATGCGCATCCAGGTGCTTAAACCTTAATCTAGCGAATGCCGGGCAGTTGAGTAGGAAGTTCTGAGATGATTCCACCTCGTCTTCCGGGCAACTGCGGCAATAGGGATCCGTGACGATCTTGAGTCGCACCGCGTTGTTTCCCATAGGACAATGTCCGGTCAGTACACCTGTGAGAATCGAGAGGTGGCGCTTAGCCAGCTGCAGTAGCTCCCTTGACCGTCCGCGGTCCACAACCGGCCTTGCAACTTTGCTGGTCGGGGTTTTTTCCCAGCGCTCGCTGAGCCGACTGTAAGCTCATCTGTCCAAAAGCAGACCGCAGGTTGCCAATAGAACTCCAATTCCCTCCCTGTCCGAGGTGATGGCCTCGAGGGTGCCCTGCCTATCGAGCTAATCAGCCCTGCAACTTCCTGTGATATCACTGTGCCCTGAGGCCCAATAAGCTTGATGTGGAAATATTCCGAAGCAGTTGAGAGAGAGGTCATGCATTCCCCGACCAATTTTGAAGACGCCATTATCGATCCCAGCGCCCTGATTGCCGCTTGGCTATCAGTGTATATATTTACCCTCCTTGTCGACAATACATTGGTGCATAGCCAATTAGCTGCCTCTTTTATAGCAGCCACCTCGGCCTGACTCCGGTCCATTTCCTTCGTCAGGAAATCGAAGCTTTCGAGAATTGTCGAGTGCCCGTGCGCTGGGTTGAAAGAGAACCCAGAGCTTTTGAGCCTAATGGCTGAGCGAACCGCCGCTACTTTGCCCGCAATGACGACAGATGCGACGTTGAGTATAGCGTTTAGAGCTAGAGTAGGAGTGGTCCGGAGCGCCCGGCTGATTCCAACGAGGGCCGCCCTTTGCACGCGCTCTAGCCTCTTAACATGATTGGTCTTTTCCAGTGAACTCCACCAGACAATGACCCCATGTAACATTATTGGCTTAATAATGATTTCATATAGCCACTGCATCACTTTTGGGGAGAGGCCCCATCTCTTCCCCATGGCATTCTTGCAGCAGTAGAGAGCCACCGATGCCTTCTTTACTCGTTCCTCAATATTTGGTTTTCATGACAACTTCCCGTCCAGGATCACTCCCTGTCGGAGAGAACAAGTGGAAGACCCCCTATTGAGGGGAGCTGGGCATGGGGCTGTACCACCTGGTAAAAACAACGAGGTCCATCTTTCCAGGATTGACAGCAAGTCCGAAGCTAGCGGACCAATTTGTGACCATGTTTAGGAACCCTTGCATAATATCGTACAGAGTGTTCAAGAACCTTCCTCTGACGATGAGTGCCACGTCATCCTCTCCTTTCCAACTCATCCAAGACGTCGTTTATCACGACTATCCAGAGAAAGGGTGAGAGGACGCCTCCCTGCGGGGTGGCTCTGCTCACTTTACGCTGCTCAGAGGCGTTGCCCCATTCCGCTGTAACAGTCCTGTCGTGGAGCATATATGAGATGAGCCTTACTAAGTATCTCTCGACTCCGAGCTTAGTAAGGGCTCTTATAAACGCCCCAGGCAGGACATTATTAAAAGTCCCTTCGATATCAAGGAAGGCACCTACTACAAAATCTTTATTCTTAAGAGACTCCAGTATGACTTTGACAATTGAGTTCAGAGCAGATTCTACGGATCTACAATTCAGGTAGGCATGCTGAGAGAGGCTAGAACGTTCCCGAGGAATCCTGTTTCTTATGTACAGGTCAATCAGTCTCTCAAAAGTCTTCAATAAGAAAGATGAGAGACTGATTGTTCTGAAGTCCCTCGGGGATACATGAGCGTTCTTTCCTGCTTTGGGGATGAACGTGACCCTTACACTCCTCCAAGCCCCCTATTTCTAAGCAGCTCGCATAGATAGGAGTGAGCCAGCGGCACGAGACCTCCACATCCTTTTGCAGCTACGCAGGGATGATGCCATCCGGTCCAGGGGACTTAAAAGGCTTGACAGAAACAATCGGCCAGAGCAGTCGGCGCCTCTCCAGTAGTTCATCAGAGGAGGAGGTAAGGCAGTCGCCCGTTCCAACACCGGTGGGCTCACACGGTGCCGAATTTTCTGGGAAATGAATGTCAAGGAGTAGCTTAAGCGATTCCTCTCCACTCATCGCCCAGTTGCCCTCTTCGTCCCTCAAGTATCCCAAGGGTACGGGATTCCTCGCGAGGATTCGCCTGAATCGCGATGATTCATTACAATCTTCTACGGCTTCGCAGAAATTTCTCCATGACTCGATTTTGGCCTCTCTTATCTCGGACTTATAGATGCCCTGTCTGATCTTATAGAGTTCCCAGTCGGAGTATTGTCCACTCTTCTTGGCCTTGTTGAAAAGGCGTCTACTCGACGCTCCGATTTCTGACAGTTCCACCGTCCACCATTTTGGTCGGACTTTGCCCCCGGGCCTACTCAGCGGGCATGAGCTTTCTATGGCACTCTTATAAGCTGGTGTAAACTTCTCCATCATGACATCAATCGAGCCTTCGGTGCTTGAGCTCTCCTGGGGGGCCTCTGGTATTAGTTCCCGCAGTTTTTTCTATAGAGGTCCCAGTTTGTTTTTCTAAGATTGCTAAAGGGGATACTCTTAGGACGGTCTTCGTCCAGAAAACACTGAATATACCTATGGTCCAAAAAGAAGTGATCATTAAGAACCCTCCAATCGGAGACGGAATATACGGACGACGAGGCTAGTTTAAATTCAAAACCCCTCGCCTAGCCGCGGGGATAAAGGTCGGTTCGTTTCCTCTATTACAAATACATGAGTCCTCACTTAGAATATAATCAAAAATGGACTCACCTCTTGCATTGATATCTGAGCTTCCCCAGCACGAGTATCATGAATTGGCGTCCGATCCGATAATTACGTCGGCTTTCCGTCGCCTTACTTTGGCTATGGCTTCACGCAGTAGTAATAGAGGTGGTTCCTTCTCGTTTTCATGTGCCATGTATGCGGATATAATCCAGAGCTTTCTGGCGCCGCTATCCAGGCTAACAGTCACAATGTTCTCATTGCTAAAATTAGGTAGAATCAGTGCTCTTAATTCGTTTCTGATGAGCATGCACCAGTTTCTGCACCATCAGCTTGAAATTAGGCGTCCTGATCCCGGAGATACCGCTACTGCTTCGCCACGGCTTCTGGATCAGGACTACGTCGGCTCCACCTTGCTTAAGGTGGATAAGGAGATTTGCGGACGCCGCCTTAGTGTGTTCGAGGTTTATTTGCAGGATCTTCATCCACCAAAGTCCTCTCCAGCCACGCCAGTTCGACGTCCTCGTTTACTGAGGCTAAGAGCCTCTCTTCCTCCGCCCTGTCGTAGAACCGTCCGATACTGATGACGGAGCCCTCCGTTGAGAAAGCATCCTCAGCACTTTTGGCCTCCGACATGACGGATTCTACCTCCATACTCATGGGGGCTTCCTCCGCCTAGGACTCACGCATTTCCGGTACTTCAGGAGATTGCGAGCCATCACCCCTGAAATCGGATTGGTAGACCCTAAGGACTATCCTTTCGAATCCATAAGTGATGACTCGCCTGGACTCAGCGAGGGGGCCGAGGGATTCCGCATTGGGCAATATCAGCGCTTGTCGTTGTGACTCCTCGGAATCCTCGGACGCCTCAAATCTGACAACTCGCCAGTTGTGCGTGGGCAGATGCGGGTTGCAGAATCGGAGGATTTCCTCAATCTGCTCCGGTGCGGAGGGCTCGGGGGGAGCCAGACACGGGCACGTGGGCGGGCAGGAATGTCCTGCTCGTCCACGGCTTCCAGCTTGGCGCCCTCCCAAACCTCCTCCACCAGAGCCAATGCAGCCTTATAAAGAGATGCCGACCGCTCGTTGGCGCAGACAATCTCCTTTTGTGGATGGCATGACGGCATCCACCATCCTCACATCGCGGAGGTGGACCAGGGTTTCCCCTGACCATCCTCAGAAAAACAGAGGAGATGGCTGATGCTCGCGACTCCAGTTTTCCCTGGATATGGTGCCATCTTCTCTACTTCGATTTCGCTGAACTGAACAGGGGCACCCCCATTCCTGGGTCTTTTTGCGCGGGAGCTTTCTCCCTCTTGAGACCTTTGTCTCTTAGGACCTGCAGGATGCGCACTCGCGTCCCTTTCGGCGGGTTCTTAGCCCTCTCCTCCAGGCCACATAGTACCCCTTTGGCCCACTCGAGCGTTTTCGAATGTTGCTCAGCTAGCTGAGAAGCATCCTGACCGCCATAGCGCTTCAAAATCCTGGTAGCCATGCGCCTGTCTGAGTAAACCTTTCGGTCTGACGATACCTGCCGTTTAGGCAATCCCAAAGGCTTCTTGTGGAGAGCCTTCGAGGACATACCCGGAAAACTGGATGAAGAGCCCGAGCTGGTGCTGGCGCTTCCGTCCCTCACCCCCCTAACTGGCTCGCTAAATCCGGCTCCTTGCCTAGAGACCCCCACGGAGTCCGGTTCCGGCACTTCTGCCTCCCCGGCGGCGACTGCACCTGCCCCCAGAAGCATTTAAGTGCGTCGGCTTCGACGCGCTCTTACCCCCCGAATGACTATCCGTTAAGGATCCCCCAGAGGTGGAATTAGTAGAACGCGGCGGTTTCGCCTCGCGGACCGTAGGTGGTGCTGTAGCCCCCAGATGAGCTGGCTTTGGGGTCGGCTCCGGCTCTCCACCACCGCTCGAAAGCTTATGTTTCTTTTGGTTATTTTTTGGTTTTTTGATTTCGTTTTCTTTCATGTTTCACTGGGTCCCCACTCAGAGCCGCTATCCAAAACCCGAGCGTGTAGTCGCCTTTAAATGGTCCAATAGCTACCTCTGAACAAGACTATGGCGAGGGTTGAGACATGCCCTTATGGGGTCATGAGTTCGGAGCCGACCAGCGCAAAAACGGGAGTCATCTAAACCGCACCAAACCACCAACTTAACGGCGACGGGAATCGGAACCTACTCTGAGGCCTGCCAGGGTTTTAACGGGACGGGGGCAGTTGCGGCATTAGCCCACCAGCCATTTCTGCTGAGTGTCACCTCAGCATACTCAGGTGATAGAATACCACAACCACCATCTCAAGGATCGATAAATCCAAATCGTTTCAAAAATCGTAGTCAGAGGACGAAGCCAAGTCGTTACCATTCAGGTTTAGAGGCCGAAGTACATTTGGCGTTACCCAGGATGCACCACGTGGAGGCGACCTGCTCTACACCCCAAACAAATGATAAAAAGTCACTTTTTTAAATTGGGACATAGGTTCTCACTTATAGTTTTATTTTCCATTTAAAATTTACCCTTAACTGTTCGAACTTTACAAAAAAAAGTTCACTTGAAACTTATAAAATAAACCGGTTGCGCAAACATCGTATCAATAACATTTTGAAAGTGTAACTTTGGTTTATTGCTGTCTAACCGTGACTAAGTGAAGTTTCTGTTATTTTGGAGTATTTCCTACAGAATTGCAACAAAAAATAATGTAAAACTGCCTTTACGAAAGTGAACTTTCGCATAGTCAAATGAATCATTTGACCTAATGTGCACTGGTTAGAAAGCTTCTGTCCTATGAAGAAAATATTTAAAAATTTTTTATTTTATTTTGATACAACATCAAAATGTTTAAACTCTTACATTTCCAATTGAAATTGCTTTCA
>NW_023458580.1:360711-369093 GCF_013731165.1 Rhagoletis pomonella | reverse complement strand
ACATCAAAATGTTTAAACTCTTACATTTCCAATTGAAATTGCTTTCAGATATGTATGTACCTCAGTGTACAATATACATATGTTCAACTTACCTTTATTCATATTTTTTCAACAAAACCAACAAATTATAAAAAAGTTGGAGATGTTTGCAAAATTTATATTTTACAAAATAATTTGGGGAACTTTTCTAAAAAACGTTTGGAAACCGGATTACTTCAATGTTTATTGGGTTATACCATTTATTTGAATCTTCTTGATTTGCTAAATTTCTAGATATATTTTTTTAAAATTTTCAAACAAATAGTTTATGTTTTTCATTTGTTTCTCTTTTCTTTAGGTTCCCGAAGATGTTCCCGTTGGCTATGTAGTCGGCTCGGTAAGCCCCAATGAACGCATCGACCAGCAAAATATAATCGACAGCAATAGTGATCTCTTTATCACATACACCCTCGCATCACAGGGAAAGGACATAATCGAAGGTGCATTCGACATTGACCGCCATACGGGTTCGCTGGTGGTCGCACGTAAACTAGATCGCGAAACCCAGTCCGAGTTTCGTTTAGAGATACGAGCCTTGGACACAAGCGCTAGCAACAACCCCCAAAGCAGCGCAATCACGGTAAAGGTGGAGATCGCCGACGTAAACGATAATCCGCCCAGATGGTTAAATGATCCCATTCACCTGCAAGTTAGCGAATCTACCGTTATTGGCGCTATAATCTACAACTTTAGTGCTACAGATACGGACTCGGGTAGCAATAGCTACCTTCAATATAAGCTCTTAAGTTACACGCCCCTCAACAACGACAGCAGCGAATCCTTCAGCGAACAAACATCGGCAGAACTCAAAGATGCAGAACCACTATTCTGTATTGATGCGCTAACTGGTGCACTAGCACTGCTTGCCCCACTCGATTATGAGGAGGTACGGAGCTACATACTCATCGTTGAGGCCATGGATCAGCCGTCTAATGTGAGTTCGCGCCTGCGTACCACAGTTACAGCCGTTTTACAGGTGACGGATGTTAATGACAATGCGCCACAGTTTGTGTTTCCTGTTACTATCAGCACACCAGCAGAGCATCGATTCCACATGCCACCCGTCGCCACAATACGAATCAGTGATGCACTGCGCATTGGCGAAACAGTTGCTCATATCGTGGCTGTGGATCGAGATGCGGGCGCGAATGGAGAAATCACCTATGCAATTGTCAGTGGTAACGAGGCGGGATACTTTCAGATGAATTCAAGGGCGGGTTATATTGAGTTAACGAAATTAATACCACCGGTTATGCTGGGTAGCTCTGGCGAAAAACCGGTGACTTCTAGTGTTCAGAGGAACAGTTATAATTTGGTAATAAGCGCCAGTGATAATGGCAAACCAACGGCTCGTCAATCGCTGTTGAAGCTACATATTTTAGTGCAAGGAACTAGCAGGAATCCACCACGTTTCCATCAATCAGTGTACTACGCGAACATAACCGAGAACACAGCCAAAGGTACATTTGTGCTGCAAGTGACAGCGAAATCTTTCAACGACAATGGTAAGTTCAAAGATTTCACATTACTATAACATTTAACTATATTAAAGTTATTATGAATCAGAGCAAGCAACCGAAGAAAACACCGTGTGACAAAAACCCAAACATCTCAAAACCCACAAAAAATCAATGTAGGCTCCTAATTTGACAATAGCTGTCAGATGTACCTAAAAAGTAGCTTACGATTTTTTTACTTTTTTATTATTTTCAGACAATTGGTAACAAATTTATACATTATTTGCATTAAGAAGAAAGTCACTAATATATCAGTACAGTTGAATTAATATTCATAACAATTCAATAAATATATATGTATGAGCATTGGGGTGCTCCACAAAAAAAAAAAGTCGGAATTTTAATGCACTCACCCTCTAGGATAGTACAATACCGAAAAAAGTAGGTTTTGTTTGGGAATGAAAATTTTTTTGGGGGTCGCTCAAAGCACTCAAAGCTTTCCATGTACTTTATATGTCGAAAAAATAAGTTTTCGTATAAAACGACGTATCGAAAAACTTTGTTTCTCTTATAGGTCCCCTAAAACCCCTCACAAAATGCAATGGGGGCCCATAAATATCGCTTGTATTTAAAAATGGTAAAATAAACTATCGGAAGCAACGTTTTTCGATCAAAATAATATTGATTTTCAAGAATTCTATACCATTTTACTCAAAATTTGACTTATTTATCCATCGTTGCAAGCTAAATTATTAATTTAAGGAACTTAGCCACTTTGCTTAGATTTCTTGTTGCCACAATAACATGTTCAAAATTATATATGAGTTGCCATTTTTCTTTGTTTACAAAAATTTTCGTACATTTTTTTTGCGAGCAACATAGCCTTTGATATTTATATTTATTTGGCTATCGTCTAATTGTCCCTAAATTGAGCTCAGTGTACCGAATGTACCTTTTGGTTCGAAAAAGTCGGAGAAGGGTATAATTATATATAATAATAATTGTACCTAATTTTCCATTCCTGCTCTGACGTCAGAAGTTGTTTTAAAAGTAGTTTGGAAATTCGAAGATGTGATTAGTTCAAAATATTGTTTAAAAAGTTCGATGCAATGTGGTATAGCAATACGGGTATCAAATAAAAGATAAAAGTCTGTATACATAATTGAAAATAACTATATCTTTTGTTGGACAAGGTCGAAGTGGTATTGAAGATAAAGTTAGAAGGGCGAAATTGGAGTATGTTGTAGTATACATATTAGTCCTGAACATCTATTTTTCCAAATATAATTATGGGAAATTTTCAAGTATATTGAAGGATAAAGTTTTAAGAGGACTTTTTCAATACCTATTCGTTCTTTTGGGCCAACAAATTTAGTTGTTTCAAATTCTAAAGAATTTTCTATTTTTTTATACCCATATTGTTATTTAATATTGCACTGACCTTGTTAAGTCATTTTCGGTAACAATCAGGGGGGTTGGACAAAACATGTTTTTTCAAGACGAAAACATCGCGTTTTATTCAAAGAACAGGAAAAAACTATTTGAACAAGTTTTTGTAAATGTTTTAATTTACATGTTTTATATACTTATATATATAAAAACTCGTTTAAAACAGTTTAATAATTCAATACTTTCCAAATTAAGGGTGAGATACATACATCCTTGGACGCTCGTTCACATACTATATCGAAAATAGTAGTTATATTTCATGACCTGAGTGGAAGATCGAACTATCCAGTCCGAACTAGCCAGTTCGAAAATGCCCTATTTCAGAAAAATTTTCAAGAACGCCCTATTTCAGAATTTGGTTGAAGATCTTCCTATCTCAGTATTCGGTTCAAAAACTCGCTTTCTCAGCTGCTGATTCAAAAACGCCCTTTCTCCCTTTCAATACATTTTCATTTGAGATAGGACATTTTTAAACGGAATTCTGAGATAGGCACACGGCAATAAGTCAAATTTGTGTTATTTCCCAATTGAAAGTGAATTAACACAAATTTACTTGATTTGTTTCTGTAGTGTTATTGCGCTTTGTACCACGATTTGTTTGTTAGGAAAAATGGGTTATTCACATCCCGTAAACTCTTGTTGCTAATCCATTCCCTTATTCAACCAACTACTTCAAGTGCAGCTGATTTGCCGCTATTTAAACCTGACAGCGTGGTTGTTATTGTTAATTCCATACATTAAAAGGATCCATTGTATAGTTTTAGGCAGGCTCGTCCCAAACTATTTATTTATTTATTTAATGTCTTATAACTATTCAGAACAGACATTTAAGAAGTTAATATAATATGAATAAGAAAAAA
Organism: Rhagoletis pomonella; assembly: GCF_013731165.1. Taxonomy (NCBI): domain Eukaryota; kingdom Metazoa; phylum Arthropoda; class Insecta; order Diptera; family Tephritidae; genus Rhagoletis; species Rhagoletis pomonella. Next base: position 365,288 of record NW_023458580.1, on the reverse strand, counting down.
TAAAAATACAGCAAGTACAATTGAAATTATTTAGATACTAACAAAAGAAATATTTTAATTGTTAATTGAAATTCACAAATTTGCATTAAAATAAATAATTAATAATACATGGCAATAATATTAAAACGTGTGTGATGTATTAATTTAAGTTATTACATAGAAAATAGTTTTTTAGTAGCGTTTGAAATAAATGTTTGGTACCAGAGAGGTTCAAATCGATAAAATTAGAGAGATAATTAAACTCAGACATCGACTGTCTTACAAAAGCCAACACGAAAAACCTTAGTACGACAAAAATTTCTGCATGGAATATTGAAGCGTATCCCTTCTAGAAAAACGGGCATTCAAATTTGCCGTTGACAAGACCAAAGATAAATGAAATTTTATAGTGGCGCATGGGCGTCGCCAGGGGGGGCTGATATATAAAAAAAATCCCTCGAAAATTTTATTTCGAAATTTTAATGTAGCTGATTGATTAATCCTTATTAATACATATGTGTAAACTAAATGGTTCCATTTGAAAAGGCAATCTAAACCAATAGCTAAATATAAATTTATGGTGATTTCGTTTCTTCCAAAAAATGTTGCCCTTCCCCGGTGCAAAATGTGTTTGATGTTACATTAAACCCTGTAAAAAGACATGTTTTTGCCTTCTTGTCCTTGTCTAGCTCACACATTTCATTAAGTTGTCGTTTTAAACATCCATATAATTTTCAGTTCAACCGTCTCCCCTGATAAAGCTTCACAGGGCAGAGAGTGCGGCATTTTAAGAAACGAACACACAATTTTCTCACCCTTTGCCTTTAATTTAGAATCGAGCACGAAAAGAGAAAGGGGTAATGAAAAGGCAAAATTTTTTGGTAAAAACGAAATCACCATTATTTTAGTAAGTAGAGTGGAGTACTAAACTTACATTTTATTGACTTGTTTTCATACAAATAAAAGAATATTAATCGGAAATCGACTCCTGACTGGAAGCTCGACCTATTTCAGCAGCCAGTTCCAAAACACCGTATTTCAGAAAACTTTTCAAAAACGGCTTATTTAAGAATTTGGTTAAAAAATTCCCCATCTCAGAATTTTACTGAAGACCGCCCTAACTCAGAATTCGGCTCAAAACCACCCTATCTCAGCACATATTCAATATATTTCCATTTAAGATAGGGCGTTTTTCAACCGAATTCTGAAATAGGGCGTTCTTAAACCAAATTCTAGGTCTTTTTCAATAAAATTCTGAAATAGGGCGTTCTTGAAAAGTTTTCTGAGTTAAGGCGTTTTCGAACTGGCTGCCGAGATAGGTCGATCTTCCACTCAGGTGTCGAAATATAACTACTATTTTCATACCACAAAAATATGTAGAACAGGCGTATAAAAATGATTATATGTGAATTTAATACATATCGTCACCCTTATGACAGAAACATGAATGTGTAAATTTACCGATTTTGAGACACAATGGAAAATAATGTCTAGCAAAGAATTATGTATTTTAAAAGAGCCAAACGCTCTAAGCAAATATAAAGTAATAAAATTATAGTTTAAAAAACTAAAACCTCGCTATTAAAACTTCCATTCATACTGTCACCATGTTACTATAAGAACGGAAGTTTAAAGCAACTCAAATTCATACTGTCATCAGGTATGTAATTGAGAATGGAAATCGCTGCATCTTTTAGGCGCATCAATATTACATAGTTACATCCCGAGCTAATAGAAGCGAGGTAATAATAAAAAGAGACGCACTTTTCTGAGCAAGGAGTCGCGTTTGCCCACCGTTGCCCTATGTTATTCGACGCCCTCTATGCGAATCCGAGGTCTGTTAGCCTCTATCACGTCAAGTTCGAGGTCATTTGAAGGTCAGGTAGGGAAAAACTTTATGAATAAACCTGAAAATTCAATACAATTCTTCTGAATATGGCCTTAACATGATCTGTAGATTACCTTAAAGAATCAAGAGACCCCTATATTCAGAGACAACAAAAACAAAATGTTGTTTTTATTATTATTGAATACATTTTTTGTCCTATTTGTCCCTCAAATTACCTCGAACCTGACCTTATGGAGGTTAACGGACCTCGCACTCGTGTTCATCGAGTTGAACACGCCATATATATGAATTTTCGGGTTAATTTAATTAATTCTTTCCGACTTGATCTTCAAATTACCTCAAACCTGACGCGATGGGGGCTAACAGACGTCAGATTCGCATTTCAGCGCGTCGAATAACATAGGGATATTGAGGTTTGGTGCAAACATTTTTTATTTTAAACCTGTGTTACTTAAAAAGCAGGCTCTCGGTTGCTCAGCACACCGGTTAATCGTTTCTGCAATTATTTTTTCACATTGGTTCTCTAAAACGAAATTTCGATGTATGCTTAAGATTAGTGTTGGGCAGTATCGATACCAAATGTACTGAGAACTCGATTCTCATTCCCAAGACAGCCGGTTCTACGTACCGGAATGACTCGGGTTTTACCCGACCAAGGGCTGTTGTTTCGGCGACCTAACCCCGCTTAAATCGGCGATACCCTACAATCATTGTTCGTCCATGGAGCAACTCCTTGCAGCCGGATTGCTCCGCATCCTTCTTCTCCGGGCGGGCGTAGAGCCCAACCCCGGACCAGAAACGTATTTCTGCTGTGTTTGCCAGAATCGACTCCATCCAAACTCCACTTCGGTTAGGTGCAACTCATGCAACGGATGGAGTCACCTAAGAACCTGCTCTGGTCTTAGGTCTCACCGGGAGTGGACCACAAGCTATGTAGCTCCCTGCTGCTCAAGCCAAACGGCACAATCAGCAACGCACCCAACACCCGAAGAGCCTGCACCGCTCCGAGAAGCTCCTCTGGGCAGCAGCAAACCTCCCAACCCTCCCCAATTGCTAGCGCTGGTTTGATCAATAGCATCTCATGGCGACCAATGCTAACACTAGCATCAGACCATCTACCCATAGTCATCTCGATCAATAAGCCCACCGACTTTGCTCCCGCGGACCACCGAACCTATACCAACTTCAACAAAGCTGATTGGGACGGCTTCGCGGAAGTCACCGAGAGCAGCTTCGCCGCCCTTCCCACACCCACAAACATACACACTGGCGAACGCCAGTTCCGCAGGGTAGTCACTGCCGCAGCGGCTCGCTTCATCCCGTCCGGACGCATCGCGGAAGTCCGCCCAAATCTCCCGGCCGAAGCAGCTGTACTAGCAAACGAGCGTGACCACCTACGCCAGGTCGACCCCGGGGACCCCCGTCTGAGGGACCTTAATTTGGAGATTCGGCAACTGGTAAATCAGCATAAGCGGAAAAAGTGGGAGGAGCACTTGAAGGCCTGTAACTTCACATCTGGTGTGAGTAAGCTCTGGTCAACCGTGAGGTCCCTGTCCAACCCAACGAAGCGTGATGACAGAGTGGAAATCTCTTTCGAAGGTCGCGCTTCGTCGGACCCGAAGAAATGCGCAGCCTACTTTAGTAGGCAATTCACACTGCACCCTTCGGTAGACAAGGCCAAACGTCGAGTGACCAGGAGGCTGCACAAGCTGCCAAAAAACAGTGCACCACTTGTTTTCACCAGCTGTGAAGTGAAGGGGGCCATCGGGAAGGCGAATGCCTCCAAAGCCATTGGACCCGACGGAATCTGCATGCTGATGCTAAAACATTTAGGGCCTAAGGGAGTAGCTTACCTTACGGAGGCCCTCAACCTGTCCATGGCCACTCTCATCATTCCTGATGTGTGGAAATCAGGGAGAGTGGTCCTACTGCTGAAACCGGGGAAGATCGCCAACAAAGGAGACTCTTATCGCCCGATAACGCTCCTTTCCCCGGTCGCGAAGACGCTTGAGGCCCTACTACTCCCATACTTCACTTGCCACCTGACCTCAGCCAAGCACCAGCACGGATTCCGTAAAGTGCACAGCACAACAACAGCAATTAACGCCATAAACACACAAATAACTCGTGGCCTAAATCGAAACCGCCCCTGTGAGAGAACGGTCCTAGTAGCGCTGGACTTGTCAAAGGCGTTTGACACCGTCTGTCATTCCACGCTACTAGAAGACATCGAGGCCTCCTCACTCCCACAGGGACTGAAGCGATGGTCGGCGAATTATATGAGTGGTCGACAGTCGGCAGTAATCTTCCGAGATCAAACCTCGAAACCAAGAAGCATTAAACAAGGAGTTCCACAAGGTGGTGTTCTCTCCCCCTTACTATTTAACTTCTACATCTCGAAACTTCCTCAACCACCTGAGGGAGTTTCTCTGATCTCATACGCTGACGATTGCTCGATTTTGGCGTCCGGGAATAGAATTGATGACCTCTGCTCAAAAGTGAACGACTATCTCTCCAGCCTTTCTCGCTTCTTCACTGCAAGGAGCCTAACACTCTCCCCAACGAAATCAACGGCGACCCTCTTCACCACCTGGACGAAGGAGGTCAGGCTAGAGTTGGGTATACACGTCGACGGCACACCAATACCGACTGTAAACAACCCAAAAATCTTAGGAGTCACCTTCGATAGCCTGCTTTCCTTCTCCACGCACACAACCGCAATTGTCAATAAAGTACAGAGCCGCAACAA
>NW_023458580.1:358346-360611 GCF_013731165.1 Rhagoletis pomonella | reverse complement strand
TCCACGCACACAACCGCAATTGTCAATAAAGTACAGAGCCGCAACAACGTCCTCAAGTCGCTCGCCGGCAGCACTTGGGGCAAAGACAAAGAAACGTTGCTGGCAACATACAAGGCAATTGGCCGGCCGGTTCTAAACTATGCTGCGCCAGTTTGGACGCCGGGGACTAGTTGGACGCAGTGGACGAAGCTACAGACTTGTCAGAACGCCGCACTCCGGACAGCGACTGGGTGCCTTCTGATGACGCCTGATCACCACCTGCACAGCGAGGCCCAAGTGCTCCCCGTCAGGGAACACAACAAAAGGCTCTGTAAGCAATTTCTGGTGGGGTGTCACAGAAGTGAACACCCTAACAGACCGTTGCTTCAGGAGGAGCCTCCGCCCAGGCACGTCAGGGGCACCTATTCGTGTACAAGGACGCAGTCCAACAGTACATAGACCAACCATTGGACCCGACGACATACAGACGAGCCATAAACGACATTCATAGAGAGTCAGTTACCACCTACCTCGACTCTCGACCTATGAATGCCGTAATACGAGCCCAATCACCACCTGTGGAAGAGACGGAGCTTCAACTGCCACGAGAGACCCGCGTTACCCTGGCTCAATTACGGTCTGGATACTGTAGCCGCCTTAACAGCTAGCTGCCCAGACTCGACCCCAATATCCCCAATGAGTGCCCGGCATGTGGAGAGTCCCCCCACGACACCAACCACCTCTTTACATGCCAGCTCAATCCGACTCAACTAACACCCCTCTCCCTCTGGTCCGAACCCATCGAAACAGCTCGTTTCCAGGGCCTCCCGTTAGTTGAGCTCGACGACAATGATTGAACGTAGACCCGAAAATGGCGGGGCTTAGTAATGCCGCTACAACAATAACAACAACAACAGAACTCGATTCTCAAAAGGATCGACGGTACCCGATTTTTAAAAGTATCGATACTGAGTGCTCCAAAGAACTCAGTACTCACAAAAGAACTCGAAAGTACTCAGAACTTAAAAGAACTCGGAAGTACTCAGTACTCAAAAATGCTCTGTTCCAATAATCGCTTTGGTACAAGTACTCAGGATCGAATCAAGGTACTCAGTATTAAGTGTCGAATAGACTTAAAAAGTACTGAGTTTTATTTACATTTAACGTTATTCAGAAATAATTTGTACTCAATTTGCAGTTTCAATAATTTTCAAGTACAATACTTGTACTCAGTACAGTTAGCCATTCATTTGACGTAATTTGGGATTCATATACATATTAATTTAAATAAAATACTGCCAGCTTGTGAGATTTCTACACTAACAGGTCTACACTCAAGGTCTATTCTGCGCTGGTAATAAAAAGTTTGTGACCGGTAAATAAAGTTCCTGTCAACTTTTAAACCCTTTTCGCATTCTGTGTACTCTTGTAACCGGTAAATTTTGTTACCATCTCATAAGCTGGTAACAAATTATTGCCCCGTGAAATATGCAATGCCAGGATTTCCACAATTCTTCATAGCTGAATTGCTAAATATTTTAACTGCATTACCAACGTACCTAGAATCGCGGTGACAAGAACTGGTAAAATTTTTTGGTAATACAGTAAAACCCGCTTAATTACCTCACGAAAAATGTCCGCTTTTTGAGGTACTTAGGCGGGTTGGGTACTTAAAAGAACCCGCTTAAGTACCTCGATGCGGGTACTTAAGCGAACATAATTACTGATGCCGTTACAGCTTCTTGTTAACTTACATAAATACTTGAATAAAAACATTTAATGAAGTATACATAGTTTAAAACCAAAATCGTAGCATTATTTAAACACATAAACAAGTAAAGAAAAACTATTAAAAAAAATATTTAGTGCAACAGTTAAGAAGTCATAGTTGGACGTATCATTTTGTACCAAATTCAAAATGATATTGTTTGCCACTTATGTTTATTTATTAATTTTTAAAATTTTTCAATCAATTAAAATGCAGTCCAGTCAGCGGGTTTTACTGTACAATTTTCCGGTTACAAAATCTTCGGTAATGTGCAGAATAGACCTGTAAGTATGGAAATGTTACCAACATGTGTACATTTTAAGAAAGTACTCAGTACTCTGAAAAATACCCGATCCTTAAAAGTATCGATACCAAATAACTCGATCCTCAAAAGTACTTGATACTTCCCAACACTACTTAAGATGCATAAACCTAAAGGTAAATTGTACAATAAATTATTAAAACTAGTAATAACCCCCGAAATTCGTGATTGCAGTAAAAAAATACTTACTAATATT
>NW_023458580.1:355745-358246 GCF_013731165.1 Rhagoletis pomonella | reverse complement strand
TTTAAATATATCTTGAGCTAAATACTGAAGTATATTCATAAATATTTAATTTTATTATATACTCAAATTTATATTGTTAATATTAGTAAGTATTTTTTTACTGTAATCCCGAATTTCGGGGGTTATTACTAGTTTTAATAATTTATTGTACAATTTACCTTTAGGTTTATGCATCTTAAGTAGTGTTGGGACGTATGAAGTACTTTTGAGGATCGAGTTATTTGGTATCGATACTTTTAAGGATCGGGTATTTTTCAGAGTACTGAGTACTTTCTTAAAATGTACACATGTTGGTAACATTTCCATACTTACAGGTCTATTCTGCACATTACCGAAGATTTTGTAACCGGAAAATTGTACAGTGAAACCCGCTTAAGTAAATTCTAAAAAATCAACGGTAACTTTTAGCCACTTGAAACTTGCACATTATTACACTAAACTGTATACTCAAGAAACACTTCTGAGAAAAAAGTTTGAAGTTAATTAATTAATTTTTTAAGTGTTCTACAAAATCTTAAGCTTAGGTTTATACGGTATTTGTTAGGGAATGGACTGCATTTTAATTGATTGAAAAATGCTAAAAATTAATAAATAAACATAAGTGGCAAACAATATCATTTTGAATTTGGTACAAGATGATACATCCAACTTTGACTTCTTAACTGTTGCACTAAATATTTTTTTTAATATAGTTTTTCTTTACTTGTTTATGTGTTTAAATAATGCAAAAATTTTTTTAAACTATGCATACTTCATTAAATGTTGTTATTCAAGTATTTGTGTAAGTTATCAAAAAGCTGTAACGACATTAGCAATTATGTTCGCTTAAGTACCCGCATCGAGGTACTTAAGCGGGTTCTTTTAAGTACCCAACCCGCCTAAGTACCTCAAAAAGCTGACATTTTTCGTGAGGTACTTAAGCGGGTTTTACTGTATTACCAAAAAATGTTACCAGTTCTTGTCACCGCGATTCTAGGTACGTTGGTAATGCAGTTAAAATATTTAGCAATTCAGCTATGAAGAATTGTGGAAGTCCTGGCATTGCATATTTCACGGGGCAATAATTTGTTACCAGCTTATGAGATGGTAACAAAATTTACCGGTTACAAGAGTACACAGAATGCGAAAAGGGTTTAAAGTTGACAGGAACTTTATTTACCGGTCACAAACTTTTTATTACCAGCGCAGAATAGTCCTTGAGTGTAGACCTGTTAGTGTAGAAATCTCACAAGCTGGCAGTATTTTATTTAAATTAATATGTATATGAATCCAAAATTACGTCAAATGAATGGCTATCTGTACTGAGTACAAGTATTGTACTTGAAAATTATTGAAACTGCAAATTGAGTACAAATCATTTCTGAATAACGTTAAATGTAAATAAGACTCAGTAGTTTTTAAGTCTATTCGACACTTAATACTGAGTACCTTGATTCGATCCTGAGTACTTGTATCAAAGCGATTATTGGAACAGAGCATTTTTGAGTACTGAGTACTTCCAAGTTCTTTTAAGTTCTGAGTACTTTCGAGTTCCTTTTATGAATACTGAGTACTTTCGAGTTCTTTTGTGAGTACTGAGTTCTTTGGAGCACTCAGTATCGATACTTTTAAAAATCGGGTACCGTCGATCCTTTTGAGAATCGAGTTCTGTTGTTGTTGTTGTTGTTGTAGCGGCACTACTAAGCCCCGCCATTTTCGGGTCTACGTTCAATCATTGTCGTCGAGTTCAACTAACGGGAGGCCCAGGAAACGAGCTGTTTCGAAGGGTTCGGGGTTCGGACCAGAGGGGAGGGGTGTTAGTTGAGTCGGATTGAGCTGGCATGTAAAGAGGTGGTTGGTGTCGTGGGGAGACTCTCCACATGCCGGGCACTCATTGGGGATATTGGGGTCGAGTCTGGACAGGTAGCTGTTAAGGCGGCTTTAGTATCCAGACCGTAATTGAGCCAGGGTAACGCGGGTCTCTCGTGGCAGTTGAAGCTCCGTCTCTTCCACAGGTGGTGATTGGGCTCGTATTACGGCATTCAGAGGTCGAGAGTCGAGGTAGGTGGTAACTGACTCTCTATGAATGTCGTTTATGGCTCGTCTGTATGTCGTCGGGTCCAATGGTTGGTCTATGTACTGTTGGACTGCGTCCTTGTACACGAATAGGTGCCCCCCTGACGTGCCTGGGCGGAGGCTCCTCCTGAAGCAACGGTTTGTTAGGGTGTTCACTTCTGTGACACCCCACCAGAAATTGCTTACAGAGCATTTTGTTGTGTTCCCTGAAGGCACCCAGTCGCTGTCCGGAGTGCGGCGTTCTGACAAGTCTGTAGCTTCGTCCACTGCGTCCAACTAGTCCCCGGCGTTCAAACTGGCGAAGCATAGTTTAGAACCGGCCGGCCAATTGCCTTGTATGTTGCCAGCAACGTTTCTTTGTCTTTGCCCCAAGTGCTGCCGGCGAGCGACTTGAGGACCTTGTTGCGGCTCTGTACTTTATTGACAATTGCGGTTGTGTGCGTGGA
>NW_023458580.1:352545-355645 GCF_013731165.1 Rhagoletis pomonella | reverse complement strand
TCCTTACTGACTTGCTTACTTTTTATTTCTATAACCAATTCACCAAGCTCAGGAAGAAACAAACAGTAACTCAAGGCATTTTTCGTTTTAATAAGACCCGATAACTAAGTTGCTTAATTTTAACGGGATTTGTTAAACTTTTTGAAAGATTTTGTTAAACTTTATATTTCGGGCGCGGCAACACTGTAATTGGGTATGCATTTTTTATGCAATTCTCGAATATCTCTTCGCTGAATTTAGTGAAGTGATAAGTCACTGGCATTTTCAGCTATGCTCAACAATCCCGCTTGATGCATCACAACTCCTCCGGAGTTGTCTCACGGGGCTCTGTATGGCTTTCGGCATACGAGGTGGTACACGAGTTACCATTGGTCGCAGCGCCCCGCTCGATGCACCCCCCACAAACTCTTACAGAGTTTTTAAGCGGCAAAGCCACAGCGCTATAAGCCGTATGGACTCGGCATGACTTAAACCATGCAGAGGTGGTAACTGATGGTTATCATTGGCCCCGACCCCTACCCAAAACATTTTTGCTTGAATAAATATTTATGTAAATACTTTTTGCTTGAATAAATTTTTATGTAAATGCATTCATCCTGGTCCTGCCCTCTCACTGAGTTAATCACAAAGGTTAATCAAGTCAACCCAATATCTCAAAATTGGTAAATTTGCACTTTCATGTTTCTGGCATAGGGTGACGATATGAATTAAATTCACATACATATATTCATTTTTATACGCCTGTTCTACATATTTTTGTAGTATGAAAATAGTAGCTATATTTCGACACCTGAGTGGAAGATCGCCCTATTGGTCTGATTATGCATACTTCGCATAAATTCGCACAACTTCGCATAAACTTCAAAGTGTAATTTCGTATGTACTCTGTATGTATTTTGTATGTATTCCATTACCCAGAAATTAGCAGAACTTTTAAAAATTTAGCGATCTGTTGAGTTTAGATTTTGCTTCACATTTTATTAAGTTACACTTTTAGTGCACTGGTACAAATGGTTGTGCGAAGTTATGCGAAGTATGCATAATCAGACCCTATCTCGGCAGCCAGTTCGAGAACTCTCTAACTCAGAAAACTTTTCAAGAACGCCCTATTTCAGAATTTTATTGAAAAAGACATAGAATTTGGTTTAAGAACGCCCTATTTCAGAATTCGGTTGAAAAGCGCCCTATCTCAAATAGAAATATATTGAAAGTGTGCTGAGATAGGGTGGTTTTGAGCCGAAGGTTGCTCTGTTTGAGCAGCAGGGAACCACAAATGATGTGGTCCACTGCCGATGTGTCCGTAGGGCTGAGCAGACTCTGAGGTGACTCCACCCGTCGCAAGCATTGCTCTTGACTGAGGCTCTTGATGGGGTTAGATCGCCGAAACAACAGCCCTTGGTCGGGTAAAACCCGAGTCATTCCGGTACGTAGAACCGGCTGCCGTGGGAATGTTGTAGCTGTGTATCTGGTTTTGATTTTGTTGCTGTGAATCGATAATCGATTAAGTATATTTTAGTGTTAATATCATCAGTGAACTGTAATTCTTGATTTTCTTCCCTCAACGTTAAGTCATTGTGACTTTAAATAATATTAACAAAATTTCTTTCAAAATCACACGTACTTATATGTATGTACTAGCAGATCCGGCGAACTTCGTCCCGCCCAAAATTATTTTTACATTTGGCCAGGGGCGCACCCAGGAATATATTTTAGGGGGGTTTTATATTTCTGAAGATATATCACCGGAAAATACTGAAAATTTGCTTCAGATAATACTATCTTTAAAATACATTTATGCAAGTTTTATGTACAGTATGTAATAAATAAATAAACGTTTTAAAATTTATAAACTGCACTTTATTTACAGATTAACAGAACTCAAACACTTTTAACCGACTTCAAATAAAAGGGAGGTTATCATATCGCCGGAATACATAACTTTGGACCACGTGAACCGTTTTCAATAATACTTTTTTTATTAGAAAGATAGTAACTCAAGGTTCGTCCCGTAATTTGTTGTAGAGATCCGACGATTGGATCATGAAGAAATTAACGGTACCCCTAAATTTGAATATGAGAATTGAAGTCGGTTGTGTTCTTTCCTTAAAAACTACTTGTTTAATAAAAAGTTCTATAAACTCAAGATGCGCTCAACTTTCAAAAGTACCTAATAAAAAATTTTAAAAAAGAGTCAGTAAAAATAACTTTATTGATTCCATGAAGTTTTGCATTTCTATGTTCATTTTTTTGATTTCTGGTTTTCGATAGAAATGGTGATTTTCCACGATTGCTAATTTGTTTTTAATATTTCAAATACCGAAAAAATTAACTGAACTCTCAAGAAAAACGAAAAATTCATATAAAACGACGGACGAGAAATGGAAAAGAAATTTTCTTCTACCAAAATTTCTTAAATCAGTTTGCAGCTCTCAAGAAAAAAAATGCTCGTATATTTATTCTCTCATGAAAATTTACAGCAAAAGCAAAGTGCTTTTTCAAGCAACAGAAATTATAATAAATATAAATATTTCTTATAATTTCCTTGAGAGCTGGATTCTTAGCTTTAAGATACAGATTGTATTTGAGGTTATTAGCTTTAGGGGGGGTTTGAACCCCAAAACCCACCCCTTGTGTGCGCTAATGCATTTGGCCCAACGTTTTCGCCAGCAATTCACGTTCACGTTTGGTTTTGTGGACGACAGAAGGCATATCCTCCATTGCCGTCTTAAATAACCTGACGAAAGCGTTATACCTCTGCTACCACCAGCTGGTTCCGAGTTGAATACTTTCAGAGCTGGAGCGTCGGTGTCCGTTCGAACGACATAGCCAAGCCAGCGGAGCCGCTGTATTTTAATTCGCTGCACTATGTCCATATCGATGTAAAGCTCATGCAGCTCATCGTTTCATCGTCTGCGGTACTCATCGTCGCCAGCGCGTAAAGGCCCGTAAATCTTCCGCAAAATCTTTCTCTCGAATACTCCAAGAGCCGGCCCATCGGATGTTGTCACTAGGGTTGCCAACCGTACTATAATATATAGTATTGTACTATTTTGCCGGTCGGCGTACTATATACTGTTGGAAAAAAATATAGTACGCAAAA
>NW_023458580.1:351124-352445 GCF_013731165.1 Rhagoletis pomonella | reverse complement strand
CTACAGATATTAAGAAAAACGAGGTCAAAGTGTCAAAAAATCGCGTTTTTTGCAATATTTGAGAAGCTCTAGGCAAGAAACAAAGGGTGGTAGAACCTTCCACTTAGGCTTAAATTAAAACTAAACATCTCGAATGCTATCCCTGTAAATTCCTATAGCTCTGCTTGATGGTCACTTATAGTCATTTGGTGAACAGGAGAAACTGATTTTGGGAAGTTTGAGTACCTACCGCAATTAAGCAAAATGTGGTAGAACCCTCCACTTAGGCTTAAATTATGGCCTGGTCCTCTGACTTCAATCCCTGCAAATACCATTCCTGCACCTTGACCCTAAGGTCACCTGTAGTCATTTATTGAACAGCTAACACTGATTTTTACACATTTTTTCAATTGCATAGTTTTCCAGTATTTTTTTATTCTTGGACGATAAAACATAAATCAGTATAGGTGACCATCAGGGCAAGGTGGAGGAATAGTATTTTCAGGGATATTAGTCTGTAGTTCTAGCTTTAATTTAAGCCTAAGTGAAAGGTTCTATTACCATTTGTTTCCTTGCAAGAGGTTCTTAAATATTGCAAAAAACGCGATTTTTGACACTTTCACCACGTTTTTCTCAAAATCTGGAGCCGATGGAAACTTTATACTTACGGATTCGTAATCAGCATCTTTACATTTTCCGCATCAAAATCGGTGTTGCCCTGCGTTACCTACACCAATTATATAAAGAAAAGCTCCTTCTTTTTATAAGAGGTGATCTCGCGTACTGCAGAACTGCACCGCTCAGGAACAATTTACTACAAGAGCGTGCGTGGCTTATGCCGATGACATCGACATCATCGGTAACAAAAACCGCGAAGTCTGTTCTGCCTTTTCCAAGTTGGATAAGGAAGCAAATCGAATGAGTCTGGTGGTAAACGAGGACAAGACGAACTATCTCCTGTCATCAAACAAACAGTCAGCACATTCGCGCCTTGGCGCCCACGTCACTGTTGACAGTTATAATTTCGAGAAAGTAGAGAATTTCATTTACTTGGGAACCAGAATTAACACCGATAATAATGCGCCGTATGAATAAAAAATAAGCAATTGCTTTTTCTTAAAATTTCTTGCACTTTACTCGATTTATTAAAACGAAATTGAAGTAAAAGGTATGCAATTTTAAGAAAAAAGCAATTGCTTTGTTTTTATTCATTAGGCCTAATGTGAGCATAGAAATCCAACGCAGAATCACTCTTGCCAGTAAGTGCTACTTTGGACTGAGTAGGCAGTAGGTAGGACGTACCAAAACCACACTCTATAAGTCACTCATCATGCTGGTATAT
>NW_023458580.1:349762-351024 GCF_013731165.1 Rhagoletis pomonella | reverse complement strand
ACTGGCAAGAGTGATTCTGCGTTGGATTTCTATGCTCACATTGGGCCTAATGAATAAAAACAAAGCAATTGCTTTTTCTTAAAATTGCATACCTTTTACTTCAATTTTGTTTGAATAAATCGAGTAAAGTGTAAGAAATTTTAAGAAAAAGCAATTGCTTATTTTTTATTCATACGGCGCATTATTATCGGTGTTAATTCTGGTTCCCAAGTAAATGAAATTCTCTACTTTTTCGAAATTATAACTGTCTACAGTGACGTGGGCGCCAAGGCGCGAATGTGCTGACTGTTTGTTTGATGACAGGAGATACTTCGTCTTGTCCTCGTTTACCACCAGACCCATTCGATTTGCTTCCTTATCCAACTTGGAAGAGGCAGAACAGACTTCGCGGTTTTTGTTACCGATGATGTCGATGTCATCGGCATAAGCCATGCACGCTCTTGTAGTAAATTGTTCCTGAGCGGTTCAGTTCTGCAGTTCGCGAGATCACCTCTTATAAAAAGAAGGAGCTTTTCTTTATATAATTGGTGTAGGTAACGCAGGGCAACACCGATTTTGATGCGGAAAATGTTAAAGATGCTTTTGATAGGCATTTTTGTGCTGATTACGAATCCGTAAGTATAAAGTTTCCATCGGCTCCAGATTTTGAGAAAAACGTGGTGAAAGTGTCAAAAAATCGCGTTTTTTGCAATATTTAAGAACCTCTTGCAAGGAAACAAATGGTAATAGAACCTTTCACTTAGGCTTAAATTAAAGCTAGAACTACAGACTAATATCCCTGAAAATACTATTCCTGCACCTTGCCCTGATGGTCACCTATACTGATGTTTTATCGTCCAAGAATAAAAAAAATACTGGAAAACTATGCAATTGATAAAAAAATGTGTAAAAATCAGTGTTGGCTGTTCAATAAATGACTATAGGTGACCTTAGGGTCAAGGTGCAGGAATGGTATTTGCAGGGATTGAAGTCAGAGGTCCAGGCCATAATTTAAGCCTAAGTGGAGGGTTCTACCACATTTTGCTTAAATGCGGTAGGTACTCAAACTTCCCAAAATCAGTTTATCCTGTTCACCAAATGACTATAAGTGACCATCAAGCAAAGGTACAGGAATTTACAGGGATAGTATTCGAGATGTTTAGTTTTAATTTAAGCCTAAGTGGAAGGTTCTACCACCATGTGTTTCTTGGCTAGAGCTTCTCAAATATTGCAAAGAACGCGATTTTTTGACACTTTGACCTCGTTTTTCTTAATATCTGTAG
>NW_023458580.1:347867-349662 GCF_013731165.1 Rhagoletis pomonella | reverse complement strand
AACGCGATTTTTTGACACTTTGACCTCGTTTTTCTTAATATCTGTAGCTGATGGAAACTTTGTGCTTACGGATTCGTAATCAGCACAAAAAAAAATCTGTCAAAAATAGCGTTAACATTTACTGCATCAAATTTTTTCCATTTTTGTTGGCCTGTGTAATAAGTATTGTTAAATAGCGAATACCCGCATGTTTGCGGCGCTTTCAAAAACCTTTCGAAGTGTAAAACAATGACTCAATACTATTCTACGCATATATATAGATACATGGTAAAAGGGTCACATCTTGCGCTGCCGCTTTCTCTCTCTTTCTCTCACATAGCAGGCATATGGAGTGCGTGATTGCCTTAATGGTCACCTATACACCATACGGACTCGCAAAGGTATCCCTACCTCCTCTACTACTCTAAGGGCCAGTTTTTCATTGCCAGTTTAAACTTAGATTAAGTAAACTGAGTTTAAATTGAACAGCTGGTTGAGATTTGATTGGCTGATCTTAGTTTAAACCAGCCAGATCGGGCGTTTAAACTGAGTTTAAACTACGGCCGTGCACTGAAAAACTGGCCCTAAATCGACCACACATCTAAACCTGGTCTCCCGCTCTCCCTCAGTCAACACCAATATATCGGTATCTGGTCCATTTATCAGAAAACATATCCTATATGTTAATCCTGGCAATAAGCTACCTACGTGCCGAATTTCAAGCAAATCAAAATTGATCCTATATGCTAATCTAGGCAATAGGCTACCTATCTGCGAAATGGATTTTTTTTAGTGTAGCACCACCTATCGGAAAAATTGAAACTTTGTACACTCCTCCTTCTAAACACCTTTCCAAAAAAGCAGCAACCATTCGAATCGGTTATGAAACATAGGACAAAATTGGTCCCAATTTATTATGCTAACAATGAGCTTCACAATTATCCTAAATTTTCCAAGCATCACATCATCAAAATCATGCGATAAAATGCAAAATTTCGTCGAAAAAAATCAAATTTTTTGCGCTATTCAGGGTTTTTCCGAGGTTTTCACTTAGAATTTTCTATTTTGCCATTAGAAAGCCATTCCGAAGGAATTGCAAAAAAAAATTGCATACAAAAAAATAGATTTTCGATTTTTCTGATTTCCCGACTTTCCCGGAGGGTTCTCCCAAAATTTTCTTTCATAAAAACCTTCTCTTGGCAATTACGAACCACCAAAATAAAATTTTAGACAAATCGGCCCAACCGTTCTCAATTGATGAATTACTATAAATTTTTCACAACATTTTTATATATACATATAGATAAGGAACCGCTGTTCGTCAATAGCGGTTACCAACTGAATTTAAGTTTTCTGCAAAAGTGTACATACACATGTATCTTTTCCTGTCATAAATATATCGATGGTCCTCTAAAATAACGACACAATTCAAAATTAAAAGAATAAAAACTCGTACTATTGTTAAGCGGCTCATGTCTTTAATTATTGTCTTATTCATGTATAATCTTTACAACTTACTTTAGTTAGGATTAGACATGGGTTAGCCAAGGATTAGAGACATGAGTTTCTTAACAGTAATAAGGGATTTGATATGTGAATATATATATTTCGATAATGAAATAAATTCAAGCATAAATACGATTTTTAGCTACATATACATATGTAACTCAATTTCAGCGCCACCTGGCGGCAATTTTTTTCGAAAGAATTCTTTTTCCTGTTATCAATACATATTTTGAATCTAAGGATAATCGGACCATTAATACGTTTTTTAGTAATAACTCGACTCCAACGCCACCTGGCGGTTCTTTTTTTT
>NW_023458580.1:346617-347767 GCF_013731165.1 Rhagoletis pomonella | reverse complement strand
ATATTTAAAGAACTTCGGGAAAGACAACAATTAATCTCGTATTGCTAGAGACCTGATAACCCATGATAATTTTTAAGTTCCTACTCTAATCAAAACTTCGTACAGCGAGCCGTTAGAAAACAGTCATCTTTAAGGTATAGTCCAATCTTTCACAATATCTGTTCATGGCCTTTATTAGTCGTAATCTCAAACTCAATAATCACTGAAAATTCGCGCCGTTTATGGCGAAAGACTTTTAATATCACACTTTTAACCTAAAGCTTTCTGAGCCCTTTCAGCACAAAAATTCAGCCACTGATTCTAAAAATTTTAAAATGTCTATACCGGCTTATTTTGGATCGTTCATTTCAAAAGTCACATCAACAAATTTGTAACGCTTTGAACTTTGCCGTCATTCAGGGTCCTTTATAATGGTCAGTGATGTCCTAGGTGTTTAAAAAAGAAAGTTATCTCAACTAATTTTATTTTTTGCTTTCGTAAAATATATTTAACAACTATGAAAATTGCCTAATACTATTGTAAGGCACATTTTAAGAATTTTGCTTTCAGCTGCCAGTTGTTAGTATTTTATACCAAGGAATAAAACCGATTCGAAATAACGTACCGGTTTCGATTTTGCCAAGTTTTTCGGTTTCGTTTTGGTTTCGTTCTTCAAAATTTGTTTCGGTTTGGTTCCGGTTTCGGTTTTGGAATAAAACAATGAAAACAAGTTTGTAAAAAAAAATATTTATTAAATAAATAAGTACCATACAAGGTTTATTTTTGGCGAAATTAATTTTAATTTATATAAAGAAAAAACCTCTGCATCAATTATACAAACTAATAACCATATTCCACCACATTTGCTTAGATCTAAATGCAGAAATTTGTTTATTATATTATTTATATCTATATCTATCTTCTATCTATATATATTAAACAAAGTCGTGTTAGTTACACCATTTATAACTCAAGAACGGCTGGACCGATTTTTATGATATTTGTTTTTTTTATTTGCCTACCTTCCGAATAGCAGAATATCTAACTATTAAAACAACCGCTAGGTGGCGCTGGAGTCGAGTTATTAGTAAAACCCGTATTTATGGTCCGATTAGCCTCATATATGAGCTGTGTATTGACAATGGAAAAAACAATACCATTGCAAAAAAAA
>NW_023458580.1:340157-346517 GCF_013731165.1 Rhagoletis pomonella | reverse complement strand
GTAAGGCACATTTTAAGAATTTTGCTTTCAGCTGCCAATTGTTAGTAATTTATACCAAGGAATAAAACCGATTCAAAATAACGTACCGGTTTCGGTTTTGCCAATTGTTTCGGTTTCGTTTTGGTTTCGTTCTTCGAAATTTGTTTCGGTTTCGGTTTTGGAATAAAAAAATGAAAACAAGTTTGACAAAAAAAATATTTATTAAATAAATAATTACCATAGGTTTATTTTTGGCGAAATTAATTTGAATTTATATAAAGAAAAAACCTCTGAATCAATTATACAAACTAATGACCATATTCCACCACATTTGCTTAGATCTAAATGCAGAAATTTGTTTATTATACTATTTATTATATAATAATTGTTGTTGCTGATAGGTATTTGATATACATACATATAAGTGAGTGTGATTTTGAAAGAAATTTTGTTGATATTGTTTAAAATCACAATGACTTAACGTTGAGGGAAGCAAATCAAAAATTACAGTTCACTGATGATATTAACACTACGTACCGGAATGACTCGGGTTTTACCCGACCAAGGGCTGTTGTTTCGGCGATCTAACCCCGTTTAGGTCGGCGAAGTATCTCAGGAGTTGTTCATCCATAGGGGTACATTTGCTACGTATTCTTCTGTCCAGGACTGGCATCGACTCAAACCCAGGGCCAGAAACTTACACTTGCTCTGTATGTCAGAGACGACTACACCACAACTCCACCTCAGTCAAGAGCAATGGTTGTGACGGGTAAAGTCACCTCAAAGTCTGCTCAGGCCTACGGACACATTCGGAAGTGGACCACATCATTTGTGGTTCCCTGCTGCTCAAACAGAGCAGCCTACACGGTTAACCCGAGTCCACCTGAGCAGCTCAACATAAACGCCACAGCACCACAATAGATCAGACCACACCACAACCATGACAGACCTCACAACAGACACAACCGCACCACCACCCACACGCCGCCGCCAACAACTTCACGTTCCTCCTACAATCTGCACGGTGTGTCAGATCAGGATATTCCGTAACGTGACATCAGTCAAGTGCAACACCTGCCTTGGCTGGTGCCACCTTAGGGCATGTTCAGGTCTACGCACCACGCGAGATTGGACGAGGAACTTCGAGGGCCCGTGTTGCGCTGCACGGTCGCATACCCCAATTCTGACGCCACCCACTACCACCACAGGGCGGAACCCTCCACAGCAGCGCACACAGCCAATGGCGGCACGGCAACACACATCCCTCACACCCCGCAAGCCGACACGTCTCCCGAACCACATGAAGCTCCTTCAGTTCAACTGTTTCGGGCTTCAGAGCAAGATCGAGGAGCTAACCGTCTTTATGGGAAGACATGGTATATTAATAGCTGCGGTCCAAGAGACAAAGTTGAACAGAGATTCAACATCGTTGAATAGCGCCGGATACAACGTGCACCGTCGAGATCGTGAGCGAGGTAATGGTGGTGGCTTAGCGTTCATGACGCACTACACCGTGCAGTTTCGTCTTATCGAAGCAGACATCGACCGCAGGGATACCACCCTGGAATGTCAGGGCATTGCTATCCGGTCAGGCGATGTCGAGCTCGAAATATTTAACGTGTATATACCCCCTGTCACTAGCTGCCCGGCAGGATATCACAGTCATATAGGTGCGCTCCTCAGAGCTGACTTTAATACGCACGCACCCACCAGGAATATGGGCAGCTGCTGCAGCTCGCCAGACATAACAATAGTCAGTGCTGCCCATCTTCCCATAGTCATCTCGATCGATAAACCAACCGACTTTGCTTCCGCGGAACACCGGATCTATATCAACTTTTCTAATGCTGATTGAAAAGTATTCGCGGAATTCACTGGGAGCACCTTCGCTGCGCTCCCCACACCAACCGACGTCCACCTTAGTGAACGTAAGTTGCGCAGGGTTGTCACAACTGCTGCAGCTCGCTTCGTACCAGCAGGATGCATTACGGACCCCCGTCCAAGCTTCCCTGCTTAATCTGCGGTTCTAGCCGATGAGCATGACATCCTTCGTTAGGACGATCCCGAAAATCCTCGCATCAGGCATCTCAACGCGGAGAGTCGGCAGCTTGTGAACGTACATAAGCGGAAAAAGTGGGAAGAGCATCTGAAGACTTGTAACTTCGCCTCTGGTGTGAGTAAAATTTGGTCATCCGTGAGGTCACTATCCAATTTGACGGGGCACGACGACAGGACACGGAGCGATGCGCGAGCTATTTTAGCCGTCAATTCATACTGCATCCTCCGGTGGACAAATCCAAGCGTCGAGTGACCAGAAGGCCGCACAAACTGCCAACAACCTGTGCCTTTCTTGCTTTCACTAGCGGTTAAGTTCGGGTGGCCATCGAGAAGGCGAAAGCCTCCAAATCCATGGGTCCCGACGGAATATGCATGTTGATGTTGAAAAATTTGGGTCCTGCGGGAGTAGCGTACCTAACGGAGGTCCTCAATCCGTCAATACCCACTCTCATCATCCCAGACATCCGGAAGATGGGGAGAGTGGTCCCACTGCTCAAACCGAGGAAACCAGCCAACAAAGGAGAGTCTTATCGTCCGATAACACTCCTTTCTTCGGTAGCGTAGCCACTAGAGGCCTTGCTACTCCCGTATTTCACGAACCACCTGACCCCAGCGAAGCATCAGCATGGTTTCAAAGTGCACAGCAACAACTTTACGCCATAAACACTTAGATAACACGTGGCCTAAACCGCAACCGCCCCTGTGAGAGAACTATTCTAGTAGCGTTGGACCTGTCAAAGACGTTTGACACCGTCAGCCACTCCACGCCGCTAGAAGACATAGAGGCCTCCTCTCTTCCATACAGGCTCAATCGGTGGTCGCCGAATAATCTAAGTGGTCTACACTCGTCAGTAATGTTTAGAGACAAATCGAGCAAACTTAGAAGATAAAGTACAACAACAGCACTTAACGCCATAAACACGCAGTTAACACGTGGCCTAAACCGCAACCGTCCCTGTGAGAGAGCTATCCTAGTAGCGTTGGACCTGTCAAAGGCGTTTGACACCGTCAGTCACTCCACGCTGCTAGAAGACATAGAGGACTCCTCTCTCCCACAAAGGCTCAAACGGTGGTCGCCGAATTATCGAAATATCGGTCGACACTCGTCAGTAATGTTTAGAGACAAATCGAGCAAAACTAGAAAAATAAAACAGGGGGTTCCACATGGTGGTGTCCTTTTCCCATAACTGTTAAACTACTATATTTCAAAGCTCCGTCACCCACCAGAGGGAGTCTCGATTGTCTCCTATGCTGACGATTGTTCGATAATGGCGTCTGGGAATGGAATTGATGACTTTTGTTCGAAAGTAAACGGGTATCTCTCCGAGCTTTCTCGCTTCTTCACTGCTAGGAGCCTAAGCCTCTCCCCTACAAAATACTCTGCGACCCTTATTCGCCACCTTGACGAAGGAGGTCAGACTACCGCTGGGAATTCACGTCAATGATACAGCAATTCCGACGGTGAATAACTCCAAAATACTCGGAGTAATCTTCGACAGTCTGCTCTCCTTCTCTGCGCACGCAACCGCTCTTGTCAAGAAAGTACAGAGCCGCAACAAGGCTCTCATGTCGCTAGCCGGCAGTACCTGGGGCCAAGACAAAGAAACGTTGCTGGCAACATACAAGGCAATAGGCCGGCCGGTTTTAAATTACGCAGCACCAGTGTGGTCGCCGGAGACTAGTAGGATGCAGTGGATGAAGCTGCAGACGACGCAAAACACTGCACTTCGGACAGCGACTGGATTCCTTCTGATGTCGCCAGAACACCACCTGCATAACGAGGCGAAAATGCTCCCCATGAAGGAGCACAACACAATGCTCTGCAAGCAATTCTTAGTAGGGAGCCACAGACGTGGACACCCGAACAGATACTTGCTTGCAGAGCAGCCCTCACCAAGGCATGTCAGAAGGCATCTATTTGAACTGACGGACGAAGTTCAGAGGTTTAAAAAACCTCTGGACCCGCCAGCGTATCGACAGGCCTTGAGCGGCATTCACAGGGAGTCAGTCTCGAGTTATGTAGACTCCAGACCTGTGAATGCTTACAACCACAGGTCATCGACGGGGCAGAGCATCATCTGCCTCGGGAGACTAGAACCACAATAGCCCAACTTCGCTCTGCCTATTGCAGCAGGTTAAACTCATACCTGAGCAGATTAGGCGCAGATGTGCCAAATTATCCCGCATGCGGAGAGACACCCCATGACTCAAAACATCTCTTCGTAAGCCCGGAAAACCCGACACTACTAACGGCATAGTCCCTGCGGACCGACCCCATTGAGGCTGCACGCTTCTTAGGGCTTCCGTTAGTTGAGCTTGACGACAACGACTGAGATGTTAACCGATCCGGGCGGGGTTGTGGTAGCCGCTACAACAACACCAACAACAACAACAACGTCGTCACCAGATTCTTGAATGTTTCCTTTTTGCTGTAAAGTTGAAGATGTATGAAAAATAACATATAATTGTTATATTCGTCAAATATTTACTAAATAACTATGGAAGCCCTTCATTTCTGTGCGCTTTACAACTATACATGTGAACATGATACAAAAAAGAAGGTAGATTCATTACTACTATTTTTTGATTATAAAGCAGATTTTTGACATTTTTCTAAATGTAATCATTAAGTATAGCTTTGCCACATTGGAATTTTTTGAGAAGCGAGATTTTTGTTTTAATATTTGGGATTAAATACAAGAGTAAAAAAAGGCAAGTTGATGTGATCGATAATCAAATTTGAACGTTTATCTCAAGCGTAAAAATTATCTTTGAAGAATATCGATCTGCAGAGTGTCGAGGTTGTAATTAATTTGTTTGTTCCCCTGCACTCACTCGGTAAAGATGTGGAGCCCTAGCGCTCCTCCGGCTCTGTTTCCGGCCAACGCTCGCTCTTGCAAGGACCCCTAGCGCTCCCTCGGTGCTGCCGTATTAGGCAGTGCTGCTGCAATTGCTGGCGCTTAACCTCAACGGGAGCCCTGGTGCTCCGCCGGCTCTGTTGCCGGCCAACGCTGGTAGCCAGCAATTACCCAAATATAAAATTAAAAAACAAGACTTGACTGTTCGATTTGAGGGTACGCGGAATAATGCCGCTAATTTTATTTTCACTAAAAGACTTAAAGTTAGCTGCTTTCGCCGATACAACAGGGTTGCATCAATATCGTAAATTTATATTTGTAATCTATTACCTTAGGCGAATTCATATAAGGTGATTTGTAGGCTTGCAACATGTATGCTTGATCGCATTACATCACCCTCCTTGGGAAAAGAAGAATTTGGCAAGGTGATCAATTTTGCCATATTCTTCTTGCCCCAAAATTTATATTTAGAATTAAATTGTTTTGATGGAACGAATTTGGATTTGATTGAGGAATATTCCTCCCCCTTATGTTCGTTCGTTCATAGCAATTTAAGTTATGGTAAATATTTAAATAAAAGCTTTTGTATTTACTTAATTAATATGACTTATTTTTATTAATATTTGTAAAATTGGCAAAGTATAGTATTGTAAAATAAAGATAAGTATGCTATTGATAAGTAACTATGACTTATGAGTTTATTTAATATACTTAAATATGTTTTTAATTGGATATGAAAAAATGGAAATTCAAGTTTCTGTTATCTATATATATACATAGTATTTGTTGAAAGATTTTTGAAATTTGATTTTAACAATGCATGAAAAAATGCTTTTTGGTTTAACAATCCAATTCATATTTTTGTGAAAAATTCTTAATATACAGTTTTATGGAAAATTATATTATGAATACTTATAAAAGCTTGTTTTGTTTTCTTTTGAGCTAGATTTCATAATTTGTACATTTCAGATTTTTGGTATTTTTTTTTGTAACATTTTTTTTGTAATAAAAGAAAAATTAAAAGTAATTATACATACGTATTTGCATATGTATATAAGAAAATTTGTTTTATTTTATTTTATGGATTCTATTCTTGTGTACTGTTTTTTTTTTCTTATTTTGTCGAAAATTGTTACGTTGACTCCGTCAATATTTTTTATGACGTGTGGACCTTCATATATGTTTGTATGTTTATCGCGTGGTTCCTTTTGAACTAAGACCGTATCATTTAAATTAACTATTAACGGACGCGCGGTCTTGTTATATACCGTTTGGCTTCGAATTTTATGTTAATAAGTTCTTTTGCAAGCGCGTGTGATTTTTGCATTCTGTATTTGATTTCTTTCGAATAATTACACTGGTCTACAAATTTCAACTTTTTTTCTGCGAATAAGACGGGACCTGGTGTTTCTGAACGGATACACCCCCTGATCTAAGGGTGCATGCGATTAATTCGGCATAGGGC
>NW_023458580.1:336076-340057 GCF_013731165.1 Rhagoletis pomonella | reverse complement strand
AATATTAGTAAGTATTTTTTTACTGCAATCACGAATTTCGGGGGTTACTACTAGTTTTAATAATTTATTGTACAATTTACCTTTAGGTTTATGCATCTTAAGCATACATCGAAATTTTGTTTTAGAGAATCAATGTGAAAAAGTAATTGCAGAAACGATTAACCGGTTTGCTGAGCAACCGAGAGCCTGCTTTTTAAGTAAAACAGGTTTACAATAAACAATTTTTCTCCATATTGCACCAAACCTCAATATCCCTATGTTATTCGACGCGCTGAATGCGAATCTGACGTCTGTTAGCCCCCATCGCGTCAGGTTCGAGGTCATTTGAAGGTCAAGTTGGGAAGAATTCTCATTTTCGTTGTTGGTGTTTCCAAATTTGACAAGGGATGACGGAAAATCGTTCCACATTACATCGGGAAGAATTAATTAAATAAACCCGAAAATTCATATATATGGGGTTTTCAACTCGCTGAACACGAGTGCGAGGTCCGTTAACCTCCATAAGGTCAGGTTCGAGGTAATTTGAGGGGCAAATAGGACAAAAAATGTATTCAATAATAATAAAAACAAAATTTTGTTTTTGTTGGCTCTGAATCTGAATATAGGGGTCTCTTGATTCTTTAAGGTAATCTACAGATCATGTTAAGGCCATATTCAGAAGAATTGTATTGAATTTTCAGGTTTATTCATAAAGTTTTTCCCTACTTGACCTTCAAATGACCTCCAACTTGACGTGATGGAGGCTAACAGACCTCGGATTCGCATAGAGGGCGTCGAATAACGCAAACGCGGCTCTTTGAGCCAAATGCGGTTCTTTGCTCAGAAAAGTGCGGCTCGTTTTACTTTATATTTGCTTATAGTGTTTGGCTCTTTTTACTTTTTAAAATACATATTTCTTTGGTAGACATTATTTTCCATTATTATTTTATTATTTTTATATACACATACGTAAATTGAGATCAGAACATTACCCGCAATTGGAGAATGAAAATTGTCTTTCTGACTTAATATTTTTACCGATATGATGGAGCCAGGGCTGCCGGACGTTTAGAGTATATAATCCGTACACGGACAAAAAGTGGTGGGTGAAAAATCCGTACAAAATCCGTACGCTCAAATTTGTTTGGCAAGCAAAAAAAATCATTTGTACTTAGGTGAACACAGGAATCGGACTTTTAACAGCATCAAATAAAGCAACACATATTTCCACTAGTCCTATTTGTTGATTGCTTCACAGACAACTTTATTATTTTTCGGACTAGAACTTTTTAGCAAGCAGTGTGTTCTTAGTTTATGTATATGCAACAAAACTTTTCAGGTAGGTTTTCAACCCTACCGAGTAACAGTATAATGTTTGAAGCGATGGTTAAAGTGGAAAAAAATAAAAAAAAATTAGGGGTTTCTTTAGATTTTAAGCAACAAAACTTCCCAACAATCGAAGTCTACCTCTAGATTGTTATACATAATTTTAAAGGCCTATAAATCCTCTTCTCATATTTGATTTTTAAAATCGGGTGAAAAATAGTCAAGCTTTTATTCGATAAGTCCCTCAAGTACAAAAACAACGCATTTTTTTAATAAAAAATGGAAGGTTCGGGAACTATAAGTAACCTATGAGATATGTGTAAAAATGGAAAATTTTTACAATATGAAAAAGACATTCCGAAAATCCGTACATCTTGACGGAAAGCTAAAAATCCGTACGTTGAATTCGTACAACCATTTTCACCCCTGCAAATCCGTACCGTACGGAAAAATCCGTACATCTGGCAGGGCTGGATGGAAACTTGAATTCATTTCTATAAGGAGAGAATAAAAATGTTTTTGTAACGTTGGGCATAAAGTGAAGGAAACTGCGTTTTCACTTGCACTAGCACCAGTTATATCAATCAAAGCCTATACAAGCAACAAAAATATTTTTGATTTGTCGCAAATTATTTTAAGTTTTGAAGCTAAGCTACTATTTCATAATTTTCCATGGCTAGAAAAAAAAAATATTGCACATGTCAGAGAGGATAAATTGGACCCCAGCCGCAAAACTACATGATTTAAAAGCAGATTTTGAAAAAAGATTTGCCGATTTGAAATTATTTAAATGTACGTTTGCATACTTCATAAACCCTTTTCAATGTAACATATATAATTGAGGATGAATTTACAATATCCGAAATACTCCTTTTTAAGAAAAGCGAAGAAGAGTTGGTGTTTTTGGAACGAAAAGAAGATAAGGCACTGGAAATACAACATAAAGCTTTGCCACTGCTTGAATTCTGGCAACATGTACCAGATTAAAAATATCCGCTGTAGAACACAGCTACGTTCCGTATATTTTCAATTTTTGATACGACATATAACTGTGAGTCTTTGTACACTACAATGAAATTCGTAAAGTCAAAATACTATTCACAATTGATTAACCAACATTTAACAGAACTGTTACGAATGGCTTTAACTGACTTAAAACCTGATTTTGAAAATTTGGCCAGGCATCTTTTGAATTTTCTTTAATATCTATCTTAAGTGTATTAGAATAATAATAAAATTAATGTTTTTCATTTCTAACAACAATTTTATTCAAAAATAAAATTTTTGTTTTTGTTGTTTTTTTATGGCTCTTTGTAGAATTTAGAATTTACATATGGCTCTTTTCGGCCTCGGCCTTGCCCACCCCTGACATAGGGATATAGAGCTTTGGTTCAATATGCATAAGCGTTTTTCTGTAAACTTGTGTAATTTTTGTAAAACAAATCGGCATGTACGGGTGTCCGGTGGCAGAATTAGGAATTAAAAGCTAAATTAAAAAATAATTACTAATGATAAAAGTTTATTTCAATAACTATTACAAAGAAGACAAGTGCGGATTTTGTTTTTTAAAAATCATTCCTCTAAAAATGTTGACCGTTACGTCGGATACACTCTTCAAATCTGGCCTCCGTACTCCGAGCCACTCGCTGGAGAAGTGATGTTGGGATACCATTAACCTCACGAACGATATTTTTTTAGCGCTGAGATGGTCGCTGGGTTTTTTTCGTAGACTTTACTTTTGAGGTATGCCCACCGAAAAAATCCATAGGGGTAAGATCGTCGAAGGGGTCGTCGTAGGGGAAAACGTCGAATATTGTAACGTGGACAAAATCTACGACGAGCAGTTGCACACTAATCATTGACCTTGAAATACGCTTCGATTGCGAACGCATGTTGTTTACCCGTCCACTGAGACATCGCTATTAAATAACCCGCACGAATGACGAACCTGACGCTGCCCCCACCCCGCCGATACGCTCAGCGGTTAGGTAGAAACTGTAAATCTAAAACCCAATTCTGCCACCGGACACCCTTTACATATCGTCCCTCGCATGCCAGCAACATGAATGTGTAAAAATTAAAATTTTGGATAATCAAGTTTGACAGTTTTTTTTTACGAGACTTAACTCTTCCTTCATATAATTGACATTGTGATGTATGTGTTTTCTGTGTACGCATTGTATTCTGGGTTTTGGTATAACATAGAACATCCAAAGTGTTTAAGCGACTTATGCATTTCCCGCATAAACAAATAACAGCGAACACCCACACGCATTTATATTGCATTGCCCGCATTAATCAAGTGCAGCGAACACATACACGCACTTTTATTGCACTCCCGCCCAAAACCAAGTGCAGCGAACAAACACACGCACTTGCGTTTAAAAGTAATTCGCTCGTTCTTAATTGGGCAGCGTTGCCGCTTTGCTTAAATTTAAGCAAAATTGCTTAAGTTTTTCCTGACTGTTAAAATGTTAAACTTTTCTTCGTTTTGCTAAATATTTTTATTAAAATAGTCAAAAAGGATAATTTTCCTCAAAAATTCATAGTCAGAAGAGTTACTATTTCAATAAATTTTTCAAATATATTTTAGGAAGACTGTCATCCAGATCCCACATAAAGTTCCAGTAAATGTTGCTCTACGCAATTCCCGACCTGCGGTCTTCGCATTTTCAA
>NW_023458580.1:331677-335976 GCF_013731165.1 Rhagoletis pomonella | reverse complement strand
ACACCAGGTCCCGTCTTATTCGCAAAACCCTTGTAGACCAGTGTTATCGATGTTATATATCGGATCAATTTTTACATTTTGTAATTCGGTTGGTAAAATTGCTTTTCTACCGAATACTAATTCAAATGGTGAAAGTTTGTTATCAAATACAGAACTTGTTGTTGTGTTATGCAAAAATGTGAAGTATTTCAAATAAACGTCCCAATCGGACCAAGTTTCATTTAAATTCGCGCGTAAATATTCATTAAAGACACGGTGGTTTCGTTCAACTGTACCAACGGTTTCATGGTGATGTGCTGTCGAGAAATTGTGCTGGATTTTTAAAAGTTTGGTTAATTCGGAAAAAAGTTCATTTTTAAATTCAGTGCCCAAATCGGATTTTATAGTGTTCATAATGCCGTATGTTAAAATAAAGCTTTCAAAAATTGCAGAGGCTATTGTTTTTGCGCTTTTATCCGGTGTGGCTATTGTTACTAAATATTTGCTTAAGTCGCATATAATGGTTACTGCGAACCTATTACCATTAATGGACTCAGGCAAGGGTCCTATTGTGTCTATAACTACAACGTCAAAGGGCTTGCAAGGCGTTGGGGTTAGTACTAAATTTTCTTTAGTTTTGGGTTTTACTTTATTTAATTAACATTTCTCACAGCTTTTTACGAATTTAGCAATATCGCGTGTCATATTTTTTCAATAGTATTTTGTACGTAATTTTGCATAGAGTTTTTTGTTTCCGCAATGTCCGCCTGATATCGGGTCGTTATGGTAAATTGTCATGAGTTTAAGTTTCTTGCCGTCTTCAGTTATTGTTTCCACAGGGTCTGTTAGTAAAATTTGTAACGATTTTAAAACTTTGTTTCCACTAATTTTTAAGTCTGTAATCGAAAATTGTTCAAAGAATGAATCATTTTTTTGCCATTCAATTTCTTTAATGTTATGATTGCCGGCTTGATGTTGAAGCCTCAAAAGTAGCTCATCTAAATTTGCTATTTGTTAACAACCTCAAAATTGATTAACTCGAGTTTTCTATGTTTTAAATGCGCATATATATTAATACTTGTAATTTCATCATTTTTATCGCAAGTAATTTTTGTTTTTATCCGTGGAATGTTTTTTGAAAAACTGTAAGAAAATTTGTCGTAAACTTGTACTGTGGAGTTATTTGTGTGATTTTCTTCGTACTGTGGTTGCATTTCTACGTTTTGTTTTGTCATCGATCTAGTTTTTACTGCTAAAATATGTTTTGTTGTGTCTTTAAGTTCGTCAATTGTGATTCGTGATAGTGCATCCGCACCAACGTTTGTTTTGCCTTTTATATATTGTATTGTAAAATTGTATTCTGAAAGTTCCAGTCTTATTCGCGAGAGTTTTGACGAAGGGTCTTTCATATTAAAAAGGTAAACTAATGGTCGGTGATCAGATTTTACAGTAAAGTGTGTGCCATAAACGTATGGCCGAAATTGCTTGATTGCGGAATATATTGCTAGAAGTTCGAGTTCGATAATTTCCTTTTTTTGTTCTGCTTTATTGAAAGCCTTAGAAGCAAAACAAGTTGGTAAGTCATTGCCGTTGTGGTTTTGGCTTAAAATTGCACCGCATCCGGTTTTAGATGCGTCGACTGTAATTATGAATTCTTTGCTAAAGTCAGGATACTGTAAAAGTTTAGGAGACATTAAAGAAGATTTAAGTTTTTCAAAAGCTTGCTCGCAGGAGTTATCCCATTTAAATTCTACATTTTTCCTGCTCAAACGATTTAAGGGTGCTGCCAGAGAAGCAAAGTCAGGTATAAACCGTCTATAATAGTTTGCAAACGCTACGAATCTACGCACTGCGTCTTTATCGCATGGCTTTGTGTACTTTTTAATGGCTTCTATTTTTGTATCATCTGGCAGTAGACCTCTAGATGAGCACTTGTGTCCTAAGAAAGTTACCTCAGATCGTAGAAAATTACATTTATTTGGGTTAAGTCGCAAGTTGAACTTTCTGCAAGTTTCGAACACTTTTTCTAGATTTTTAAAATGGTGCGCTTCACTGCATCCCATAACTATTACATCGTCGACATACATAAAAGCTTGATTAGGTGAAATACCGGAAAATGCTATAGACATCATTCTTGAAAACGAGTTAGGTGCTACATTAAGACCAAAAGGCAAGACCTTCCAACGGAAAGCTCCCCGATCAGTGCTAAAAGATGTTATATCTCTAGAATTTTTATGTAACGGGATTTGGTGAAAACCAGAATACAGATCCAGAGTTGAAAAATATTTTGCTCTTCCAAGGTTATCTAAAATGTCGTCTATACGTGCTAGCGGAAATTTGTCTGCAATTAGTTTTTTATTTTTTTTATTTACTGCTCGAAAGTCTACACACATACGGTACGATTTTTGACCTGTTGGATCTTTTTTCGGTACTAAAATTAGAGGACTGTTATAATTGGAGTAGCTTTCCTCTATTAAATTGTTTTTCAATAAATTATCGACTTGTTTGTTTATTTCTTCGCGCTGTGAATATGGCAATCTGTAGTTTTTTACGTAAACTGATGTTTTGTCTGTCAGTCTCAATTTTTGTTCGTAAAAGTTGTTCAGAGTCATAAGGTCGGATTTTAAGGCAAATACGTCGGAATATTTTGAGCAAAGATCAAGCAATTTATTTTTAGCATAATTGGGTACTTGTTTTTCTAAAATCGATTTTAGTTTCACGATGCGTTTCGGATCAGATGTGGGTTCGTTAATTTTATAAACGTTGAAGTTTGTTATGTCTTCGGTTTGAATATTGAAATTTCTTACGTATTTTACTTCGTCCGTAGTGTTTATTAGTTTTAGTATCGGGTTTTTCGTGTCAACGATACATTTCGCTGTAAAAACACCACTACAAACTTCCTGAGCGTCTACAAAAACAGGGTTTTTGGATTTACCCAACTTAAATAACCGAAAAACTTCGCATCTAGGTGGAATTACTAAGCTGTCGGTAGTAGTACCGTGCAAAATAGAAACGCTGATCCTTTCTGTCCCCAAACCAATGGTTATGCTATCGTTTGCATTGTTAATTATGCATTTGTTTATTTTTAAAAAGTCTTTTCCGAGTATGCCGTCCGAAGGAATGTTAAAGCTGTCATTTACAACGTGAAGAGTGTGCGGAATGAAAATGTCTGATACTACCAAATTTGTATTTATTGTGCCCAAGGTTTGGACCGTTTCTGATGTTACGCCCGTGATATTAATAATGTTATTGCTGTTTATTGCGGATTTGCTTGTTAGGCTTGAAAATTTTATAAGCGAAATATCTGCTTGAGAGTCTACTAAAAAAGTGCATCGTTTGTGAGAATCACTACAATTTATTTCAATGAAATCGGAATAGTTGAGATTTAGGCAGTAAATGGATTTTTCGTCTGTAAAAGTCGTTAGTTGTTTAAGTCTAGCTCCCCCAGTGTTCGCGCCTGAGGGGCTTCGTCGTTTAAAGTCCGAACATTGGCAGAATTTCGTGTATTTGAACGCGTTTGATTGTTATTTCTACTGCTTGAAGCCTGACTGTTGTTACTATTATTGTAGTTATTTCGTCTATTACTGAAACTATTATTCCTATTCTGATTGTTGTTTCGATAGCTAGTATTGCCGCTGTGTCTATTTGAATTGCCGTTAAACCTAAAATTAATATTGTGATATCTGTAGTTATTGCTGCCTCTATAACCTCCTCGAAAATTATTTGTCCGTATGGGACGTGACCTAAAAGCCAACACCTGCCGCTCTTTTATTATATTGTCGTGCTCCACAATCATCTTCGCTACAACATCTTTCGAGTCGCTGAAGGTTGACGATGCTAGTATTGACTTTACCATATCTGAACGGCTGTTGAGCCTACAAACATTTATTGTTTGCTCAACTGCCATCTCGTGAGCTTTCGCTTGTGATTCCTTGAATAATAAGCGAACGCTCCAGGGAATCTGCGAGCTCCTCTACCTGTTTCGCAAAATCTGAATAATTATTGTTATGCACTTTCAAAGCTGCAATTTTACCAGCGACAACTTTCGAGTTATCTGGTTTTATTTTGTTTGACAGCGCTTCTTTAGTTTGACTAACTGAGCTTTTTTGCGTTGGTAGGGACTCGCGAGCTTTACCTTCAAGTTTGGATTTCAAAAATGCAATAAATGTTGTAGTGAGGCTTTCGTCTGATAATTCTTCAATAAGAGTAATTTTATCAATAAACGAGGCAAGTGATAGCGGGTCACCACTATAATTTTCCCTTATAATCGGGGCGCATAAACTTATAAATGATTTCTTTTGCTCAGGTGTTGCCATTTTT
>NW_023458580.1:327458-331577 GCF_013731165.1 Rhagoletis pomonella | reverse complement strand
ACACTGTCGGTTACGGTGGAATTCTTCGAATATGTAACAGCAAAAGTGCAAAAAAACAAAACCAATTTCAATTCCCATCTAAGAATTTAAGATTATCGTTAATCTATTCATGATCCAATGATCGGATTTGAACCAAATTAGACCGCCTGTCAGGTAACAGCCGAACATTAAATACCCGGCGCAAGTATTAAATATATGTTTTCCACCTTTCCGAAAGCTACCGCTACATGATAAGCCGGGGTGTATTTATTTTAAGTAAATTAGCGTCCTTAAATTTCGAAATATTGAAATTTCAAGCATATCTGAAATTTACCGTTATATGAAAAGCGGCCTCAATTTTACTCCGATTTCAACAATTTTCAACGGTTTGCTTTTATGTGGCAAGCACAATAACCATACCGAGCTTGGTACAAATTGCTAGAACGGTTAGCGAGATACATATATGTGATCACAAGTGGGCGGTGCTACGCCCATTTTCCAAAATTTTGTCATAAACGTATTTCTTGGTAAAGAATTGTTGCAATCATCAATTTTGAATAAATTAGCTTCAATATTTACTGATTTATTAAAAAGTTTTTTTTATATTATTTATTTTCTACTTTTTAGTCCTGCCTGAATAAAATTTTGCAATAGATATTAAAATAATTCAACAATATTAATAGAAAGGTGCACACACATGCATTTACATATGTATGTACATACAAACGAGCACCAATTAATTTTATTTAAAGAAATGACGTGTCGTCTATTTCCGCTGTAGCAAACGTAGTACATAGGGCGACATCTAGATGTCATCCACCTCGCCCTATTCACTACAGATGTCGCCCTGTGCACTATGCGGAACTTTTCAAAGCAAAGGTTTTAGGGTGTCGGATACACAACATTGAAAGTTTCTGGATCCACAACATTGAAAGTTTCTGGATCCACAACATTGAAAGTTTCTGGATCCACAACATTGGAAGTTTCTGGACACACAACATTGCAAGTTGATAAAAGCGTTGTAATTATAAAAATGGTAGAAGTGATAGCTATTTCGGAAATCACCACATTTCGCCATCAGACTTCTTTCAGTAGGATTCGAACCGACGATCAAAACTGACTCAGCCAGTCGCCTACGCACTGTGCTAAGTTTGCCTTGTTAATTCTTGTTGCTTATTTCCACTATTTCACTTTGCTAAGCCAACTACAATCAAGCGCTGCTATTCCGCTGCAATTCACTTGATCATGTGGTTGTTGGTTTTGTTGGTTTTTGTTAATATTTCTATTATTAGAATGTTTAACTTTTTTTAGGTGTGCTCGTACTTAAGTTATTTGTTTTATTATTTTATGGCCTAATAACAATTGTATTCAACAATTTTTATGAGCTTGAGGCCGTTTTTAGTGAAAACTTATTGTGGAAAAGCAACAATAATTTGAAAAAATGGTAGAAGTGATAGCTATTTCGGAAATCACCACATTTCCTCATCAGACTTCTTTCAGTAGGATTCGAACCGACGATCACCACTGACTCAGCCAGTTGCCTACGCACTGTGCTAAGTTTGCCTTGTTAATTCTTGTTGCTTATTTCCACTATTTCACTTTGCTAAGCCAACTACAATCAAGCGCAGCTATTCCGCTGCAATTCACTTGATCATGATTGTTGGTTTTGTTGGTTTTTGTTAATATTTCTATTATTAGAATGTTTAACTTTTTTTAGGTGTGCTCGTTCTTAAGTTTTTTGTTTTATTATTTTATGGCCTAATAACAATTGTATTCAACAATTTTTATGAGCTTGAGGCCGTTTTTAGTGAAAACTTATTGTGGAAAAGCAACAATAATTTGAAAAAATGGTAGAAGTGGTAGCTATTTCGGAAGTCACCACATTTCCTCATCAGACTTCTTTCAGTAGGATTCGAACCGACGATCACCACTGACTCAGCCAGTCGCCTACGCACATAGACAAATGTATACATAAATGATCAGGATGAAAAAAGGAATCGATTAAGCCATGTCTGTCTGTCCGTCCGTCTGTCCGTCTGTCCGTCCGTCCGTGTACACGATAACTCGAGCAAAAATTGAGATATCTCAACGAAATTTGGTATGTAGGTTTCCCTTAATCCAAGGTAGGTTGGTATTGAAAATGGGCGAAATCGGACTGTAACCACGCCCACTTCCCATATAACGGTAATTTCCAGAAATACGAAAACTGCGATATTTTAGTAACTACTGACTCAAAATTGATATTTACAATAATTTTTAGACGAAAAATAAGAATATTATAAATTTTTGGAAAATGGGCGTAGCCACGCCCACTTATGGTTACATGTGTATATCTTGGTAACCGCTGCACCAATTTCTTCCAAACTTGGCACAATTGTTGGCCTTGGTACAGCATACAAAATAAAAAATCGGACGATAACCACGCCCACATCCCATATAACGGTAATTTAGAGAAATACAAAATCTTCGATAAATCAGTAAATATTGAAGCTAATTTACTCAAAACTGATGCTTGCAACAATTCTTTACCAAGAATACGTTTATGGTAAAATTTTGGAAAATGGGCGTGGCACCGCCCACTTATGATCACATGTATGTATATCGGTAACCGTTCTACCAATTTGTACCAAACTCGGTGTGGTTATTGTGCTTACCACATATAAGCAAAACGTTGAAAATTATTGAAATCGGACTAAAATTACGGCCGCTTTTCATATAACGGTAAGTTTCAGAAATGCTTTAAACTTCAATATTTCGAAATTGAAGGACGCTAATTTACTCAAAATTGATACACCCCGGCTCACCACCTAGCGGTAGGTTTCGGAAAGGTTAAAAAACATATATTTAATACTTGCGCCGGGTATTTAATGTTCGGCTCCGCCCGAACTTAGACTTTCTTACTTGTTTCAAATTATTGTTGCTTTTCAACAATAAGTTTGTTTGTTGAATATAATTGTTATAAGGCCATAAAATAAGAAAAACAAATTGTTTAAACTTTAACAAATATAAAAGACCTCAAAAAGGGGAGTTTATAATTATGTCAAAAGTTGTAATATATAATAAAGAATAATCAAAAATTTTCTTTTCAACAACAAACAAATTCATAGAACCATAAATTGAAAATCAAGATTTTAAACAAGTATAAAACATACAAGTAAAATACCCTACACGCGAGGCGCAGAAATTGCTTAAATGTTCAATTTTTCATAAAAAACCTTATTGAAAAGCAAAAAAAAAAAAATATTTTTGTAACGCATATAATTTCATTGTATAGTTCAGGGTTTCCCAAACTTTTTTCACCTCGGCACCCTTGTTGTGCTAAAAAAATTTCGCGGCACCCCTACTCTTCAAATGTCTACGCAAACAAGAAAACACAATACAAACTTTATGCTCCTTTAGCTTCAATGTGAGGACTGAAAATGTTTTGATGTTTTCATTATTTCCTCTAAGTTTATTGGGAGCAGTGTTGCCAAACATGGGCTTTTCCTACCAAAACTGGTAGGTTTTTTTCCAGTTGGTAGGTTGGTAGGCTTGATTGGATTTTGGTAGGTTTCGGGACAATGAGTAATAGTTATTTGCGAAAAATAGAAAATATGTACGTACATATCTCCAAATATTTTAGCAACCATTTTTACACAAATATTTCACCAGTGCGTTCGTATAATGGCGGCCACAAACATGTAAATATACCTGATTCCTAAGTACAAACGGTATTATTGCCAATCCATATATCGTGACCTAAGGGTGAAAAGGTGCCAAGAACATTTTTAGAAATTTTTCAAGAGAGACGAAAAATCGATGTAGTTTCATATTACCTGTCATCTGCGATATAATTTATGGCGTACTTGAACCAAGATTCCAGAAAAGTCTGCCAATGGGCTCGTACTCAACCATATTTCAGGCGGAAGTCTTCCCAATCGAAGTTGTGTTCGCGAATGTCATCGTAGAAGGCAAATGTGGCCAGAATAAATATTATGTCGGACATTCAGGCAGCGTTAAAGGCCTTAGTCTTTTAAAATGGCATCAAGGCTTGTAAACTTTTGAACCAACTGCAAGCCCACAATAGCGTCACGCATGAAGGGTTTGAAGGCAATGAAAGGGCTGACTGTCTCGCAAAGCGTGAAGCCCAAATGCGTTTGC
>NW_023458580.1:324743-327448 GCF_013731165.1 Rhagoletis pomonella | reverse complement strand
CTTTATTCGTATCTAGTGACGATATGTATGTATGTGTAAAGAGACATATGTGCCCATGGATAAGTCTGTACAGTAAAATTAATCGTTAGACGCAGTTAATTTGTTTTTATTAATCTAGTTGTGTTTTAGTTTTACTAAATGTTATGTTAACTATGTTTTTAAAAAATTTGACATTGAAAACAAATATTAAAACTCAAAAAAATGTTTGGTAGGTTTTGGTGGGTTATGGTAGGAAATTTTGGTAGGAAAAAAAATTGTCTGTGGCAACGCTGATTGGGAGCTTTGACAAGTTTACCCTGAAATCATTTGACGCTGAAAGCTTGCTGGTGTATTTGTTTTTAACCGACTTCACAAAAAGAAGGTTATGAATTCGTATTATTTTTTTCTATGTATGTTACCGCATAACTTTGGACCACGTTAACCGACAACTATAATTCTTTTTTAAAGGAAAACTGTTACCTGACAGGTGGTCTAATTTGGTTTAAATCCGATCATTGGATCATGAATAGATTAACGATAATCTTAAATTCTTAGATGGGAATTGAAATTGGTTTTGTTTTTTTTTTGCTTAAAAATTACTTGTATATGTAAGCATTTGTTGAAAATGCAGTCTCACATAGAAATGTAAAAGTAAGGCCCCTATTATGAGTTTCATTTGATCTTCGACTGTGGCCGAAAGTGCTGATCGAAGGAATTTTCATTGGGTATTATCAGAGAACGTACATATATGAACGTAAATGATCGCATGTAAATTTGTGCAAATTAAAATGAAATAAAAAATAAACGAGTTTATAAAACCGTGGTAAAAATAAGTACAACGGAGTTCTGGTTCAACGACTCGTCAAAGGATGAGAGCTTGGTAAACTGGCCAGGAGTAGAAAATGTTTAAGAGGGTTCAAGTGTAGTCACATAGAAATGTAAAAGTAAGGCCCCTATTATGAGTTGCATTTGATCTTCGACTGTGGTCGAAATTGCTGATCGAACGAATTTTCATTTGGAATTATCAGAGATCGTGCATACATGAACGTAAATGATCGTATGTAAATTTGTGCAAATTAGAATGAAATAAAAAAGAAACGAGTTTATAAAACCGTGGTAAAAATGAGTATAACGGAGTTCTGGTTCACCGATTCGTCAAAGGATGAGAGCTTGGTAAACTCGCCAGGAGTAGAAAATGTTTAAGAGGGTTTAAGTGTAGTATTTTGAATATATTTTGATATAAAATATATTTAAGGAATTCGTCTAGAGATTTATTAAGAGCTTCCGACTGTCTAAAGAGGCGTTTGTGACCCGAATCAATTTAAAATAATTTAAAACTATCAACAGCATGATTTTGTTCTCGGAGATCGTGCCAACTGAAGCCATTATCAGAGTCAATGTTGGGAAATTATTCGACAATGTTTCTTTTCCAAACCTTCCAAGTTAACACTGGTAATGCGCGTTAACACTAGGAATATAATTTTGACAGCCAATTTCACGAAAGCAATTTAAGTGAAAAATGATTTTACTTTTTTGAACTTTATATGGAAACTGCTACTGAAACCGGCTGCGATCAATTTTCTTAGCGTTAACTTCGAAGTTACATACGTCTTTCTGATTACTTTGCTTAAAAAACCAGAGATGTATTTTAATTTCGCAGGCCTCTGTTATCTTCGGAGCGTCATCCAATTCGGGTTTTAAATTTACTGGCGGCATCTTCCTAGTCGCCAGGGAATACCGAGGGATCATACAATGACTTCTCGTGGCGTTTTCTGCCTCTTGCTTCATCCTAGACATGGCTCTTTCGTTTTTCCAACCACCGCAAATATCCGCACACTTTCTCCATTTCAAACCATTGTTTTGTACAAATTTGTCGATAGCTTTAAAAATTTCGTCGGTAGTAGTACTTCGCTCATCAAAAGTTCTTCTTCGATTTGCATTGCGAATGGGTACCTCACTAACACGAGAAGACTGACTCTAAAATCGTGTTGATTCGCTCTTTGACAGTGTGATTGTGAAGCTCCAAAGAATAAGTAATCATTAAGATAGTTATTAGGAATAGATGTTACATAAATATGTATGTATTTACACTAAGGATGTTAATTTTTCGACTTTCTCCGATCCCGGGATTTTCGGGATGGCATTGTCACAATACGGGGTTCCCGGGATTAGTCCCGGGATTTAGATATTCATTACTTT
The DNA here is from genome assembly GCF_013731165.1 of Rhagoletis pomonella. NCBI lineage: Eukaryota > Metazoa > Arthropoda > Insecta > Diptera > Tephritidae > Rhagoletis > Rhagoletis pomonella. The sequence goes on along the minus strand of NW_023458580.1, from coordinate 325,270 downwards.
TCAACAACTTGAGTCGAAAAAACTGCTTCTTTATTGTTTGAGAAGCTCTCCTACCATGAAATAAATAATAAATAAGTGGGTTTGAAACCTACTTTTTTATTTTTCTCGCTGGCCGCAGGATTTATTTAGAAGGACTTTCTTATTTCAGACATATGATTAATTCAAAAAATTATTAAAAAACTCAATGCAATGTAGAATAAAAATATGGGAAGCAAATGCCCATATTGCGAAATTTCAAGGATAAAACTTTAAAATTACATTTTCAATATTTACCAGCCCTTCTGCACTATAAAATTGAATCTGTTTATTTTTTAATATTTTTGTTGAGCTTTGTACCATGATTGTTTATTAGGAAAAACTGAAAAAGAAACAAAGTCTAAGCGGTTGAAGTTATAGCAGCTATTTCGGGGATCACCACATCTCCTCATCAGACTTCTTTTTTCTAGACTTTAACAGGGATCGAACCTACGTAATCGATGTTCAAAGTCAGAAGCGTTAACCACTGAGCTATGTACTGTATGTCAACT
>NW_023458580.1:308943-324643 GCF_013731165.1 Rhagoletis pomonella | reverse complement strand
TTTTTTCGGTACTAAAATTAGAGGACTGTTATAATTGGAGTAGCTTTCCTCTATTAAATTGTTTTTCAATAAATTATCGACTTGTTTGTTTATTTCTTCGCGCTGTGAATATGGCAATCTGTAGTTTTTTACGTAAACTGATGTTTTGTCTGTCAGTCTCAATTTTTGTTCGTAAAAGTTGTTCAGAGTCATAAGGTCGGATTTTAAGGCAAATACGTCGGAATATTTTGAGCAAAGATCAAGCAATTTATTTTTAGCATAATTGGGTACTTGTTTTTCTAAAATCGATTTTAGTTTCACGATGCGTTTCGGATCAGATGTGGGTTCGTTAATTTTATAAACGTTGAAGTTTGTTATGTCTTCGGTTTGAATATTGAAATTTCTTACGTATTTTACTTCGTCCGTAGTGTTTATTAGTTTTAGTATCGGGTTTTTCGTGTCAACGATACATTTCGCTGTAAAAACACCACTACAAACTTCCTGAGCGTCTACAAAAACAGGGTTTTTGGATTTACCCAACTTAAATAACCGAAAAACTTCGCATCTAGGTGGAATTACTAAGCTGTCGGTAGTAGTACCGTGCAAAATAGAAACGCTGATCCTTTCTGTCCCCAAACCAATGGTTATGCTATCGTTTGCATTGTTAATTATGCATTTGTTTATTTTTAAAAAGTCTTTTCCGAGTATGCCGTCCGAAGGAATGTTAAAGCTGTCATTTACAACGTGAAGAGTGTGCGGAATGAAAATGTCTGATACTACCAAATTTGTATTTATTGTGCCCAAGGTTTGGACCGTTTCTGATGTTACGCCCGTGATATTAATAATGTTATTGCTGTTTATTGCGGATTTGCTTGTTAGGCTTGAAAATTTTATAAGCGAAATATCTGCTTGAGAGTCTACTAAAAAAGTGCATCGTTTGTGAGAATCACTACAATTTATTTCAATGAAATCGGAATAGTTGAGATTTAGGCAGTAAATGGATTTTTCGTCTGTAAAAGTCGTTAGTTGTTTAAGTCTAGCTCCCCCAGTGTTCGCGCCTGAGGGGCTTCGTCGTTTAAAGTCCGAACATTGGCAGAATTTCGTGTATTTGAACGCGTTTGATTGTTATTTCTACTGCTTGAAGCCTGACTGTTGTTACTATTATTGTAGTTATTTCGTCTATTACTGAAACTATTATTCCTATTCTGATTGTTGTTTCGATAGCTAGTATTGCCGCTGTGTCTATTTGAATTGCCGTTAAACCTAAAATTAATATTGTGATATCTGTAGTTATTGCTGCCTCTATAACCTCCTCGAAAATTATTTGTCCGTATGGGACGTGACCTAAAAGCCAACACCTGCCGCTCTTTTATTATATTGTCGTGCTCCACAATCATCTTCGCTACAACATCTTTCGAGTCGCTGAAGGTTGACGATGCTAGTATTGACTTTACCATATCTGAACGGCTGTTGAGCCTACAAACATTTATTGTTTGCTCAACTGCCATCTCGTGAGCTTTCGCTTGTGATTCCTTGAATAATAAGCGAACGCTCCAGGGAATCTGCGAGCTCCTCTACCTGTTTCGCAAAATCTGAATAATTATTGTTATGCACTTTCAAAGCTGCAATTTTACCAGCGACAACTTTCGAGTTATCTGGTTTTATTTTGTTTGACAGCGCTTCTTTAGTTTGACTAACTGAGCTTTTTTGCGTTGGTAGGGACTCGCGAGCTTTACCTTCAAGTTTGGATTTCAAAAATGCAATAAATGTTGTAGTGAGGCTTTCGTCTGATAATTCTTCAATAAGAGTAATTTTATCAATAAACGAGGCAAGTGATAGCGGGTCACCACTATAATTTTCCCTTATAATCGGGGCGCATAAACTTATAAATGATTTCTTTTGCTCAGGTGTTGCCATTTTTGCGTTGGTATTTTGAAAGAAGTTAAAATTTGGTGAGCTAGTGGTTACGTAAGGGGGGTCGTCGAATCCCAAAAAATCTTCCAGAAAAGACAAGGAACGACTCTTTTTAATACTATAAACTTCAAGGGTGCCAGTTGATCGTGCGTCAGCAAATTCTTCGTCGGAATCTGCGTCCGAATACAAAACGTTTTCTGTAATTAATTCGTCGAAATCTTCTGGTACTTTTATTTTGCAACCAATTTTATAAAAACGCTTAAGTACCTTTTCTCTACACCGCTATAAACTTTCAATTAATGACTTTGGCTTAACCCTTTGTTTGAAGTGCGAATTTACTAGTATTAAAATGTTGTTATAACTTTTTATTAAAGATTCTTTATATTCCTCTAACTTGCCCTCTTTTGTTGAGATAGGACGACTTTGTAACACACGTTTTGTAACTTTTGCAAAATCAGTACGCAAATCTTTAAATGCAGTATCAAAATCTGGCATTTGACAAACCCGGCATAAATGTTAACAAAAAAAAATTTTGATTTATTTACATTATGGCAAAAAGATGTTGGATTTTGTACGCAACTATAGGCACAGTAAAATTTTCACAATTGGCATTCAATCGGCATTAATCTTTGTTTTAAAAAAAAAGTTGTAAACGTGGCAATCTGATGGCACGGCCTGGTTTATAAGAAAAACATGTATCGATGAGTTTGATTTTATACAAAATTTCAAAAAAAAAGTTTCCAGCACTCGGCGAAGCACAGAAAAAAAAATGTTTGTTTGATAATATCAAAATTTGAATTAAACGTTTTGGAAAAGTTTTCGTTAAGCACTTTGCAACGCACTGTTTATTAAAAATTTTAAATTGTTAAATTTTAAGAAAAGTTGCGTGGAAACATTTTACACGCTAGTGTAATTCGAAAATGTAAGAAAAATCATGTATGAAGGTCAGAAAAACTTTAAGTTATAGAACACTTGAAAAAGGAAAGTTGGTTTGATACCAATAATTTGCACGCGACTGTAGTTCTGAAATTCCATTAGAAACAGTAACACAAGTATGTACATATGTATATGATAAAGTATATATTGACAATTTTAATTATGTAACTGTATGTTAGTATGTACATAAGTATATATGTATAAGGAAAATTTTTTTGTTGTATTCAAATTTAGTGTGCAGTTGTATTTAATTTAAAAATGTTTAGGTAAAAAGTAAAGTACATATGTATGTATGTTCATACCATCAGATCCCACGAAGTCACGCTCGTATTGCTTGCTATGTAGTTATGTTGCCATGTAATGATGTGCTGTCCTAGTTGTAGCTGTTGGTTTTTGCTTTACGCTGCTATCGCACCCTGCTCAGCGATATGTATATATGTTGTTGTTGCTGTTTACCGCTGCGTGTCGCGCCTTGGCATAGCGACACTTGTAGATGGCGTGGTTTTAACGCCGTTATAGCAGTTTGCACTGATCTAGCGGTTTGCGTTGGTGGTACAGCACGGACCGCGTGGCGTAGTTGCGATGCCGTTAAGGCCTGGCGTGTATGCGATGCCGTTATGTCGTGCTTAGGACTGGTGGTACAGCACGGTCGCAGTTTTATAGTTTTGTTTTTGGTTGTATTGTTCTTTTGCCACTCATGTGTTTTCTACCACTTTTGTAAAGTTTAGTTTTTTTTTTTTAAATTTGGTACGACCGTTTTTTTTTTTTGGTTTTTGAATGTTTTATATTTTTTTTTTGTTTTTGTGTTTTTGTTTTTTTTTTATATAATTTTAGCTAATTATAACCGCCACATTTTTTTTTTTTTTTTACACATCTATATGCACATTTATGTATGTATGCGCACTGCAAGTTTTTAGTTAGTTTAATATAAGTTCATTTTCGTTGTTTTTCTCACATCTGTATGCACGTGTATGTATGTTTTCTTATTTTTTGTATTTTAACATTTTTTTTTTGGATTTTTGTAGTTCCTTAGATTTTATTTTTTTTGTGTTTTTGTAATAATTTTCAAAGTTTTTGATTTAGTTAACCGCCACCGTATAGTTGTTGGTAATGATTTTTGGTCTCGAAATTAAGTTCAGTTCATTTCACGCGTTTTTTTTTTTGTATTTTAATTTTTCCCATGTTTTAACTTTTAGTTATGTGTAGGTGGCCGCCGTTTAATGGGACGGACCCACGGCCATGTCGAGGTTGTAATTAATTTGTTTGTTCCCCTGCACTCACTCGGTAAAGATGTGGAGCCCTAGCGCTCCTCCGGCTCTGTTGCCGGCCAACGCTCGCTCTTGCATGGAGCCCTAGCGCTCCACTTAACTTCACGCGGAGCCCTGGTGCTCCACCGGCTCTGTTGCCGGCCAACGCTGGTAGCCAGCAATTACCCAAATATAAAATTAAAAAACAAGACTTGACTGTTCGATTTGAGGGTACGCGGAATAATGCTGCTAATTTTATTTTCACTAAAAGACTTAAAGTTAGCTGCTTTCGCCGATACAACAGGGTTGCATCAATATCGTAAATTTATATTTGTAATCTATTACCTTAGGCGAATTCATATAAGGTGATTTATAGGGTTGCAACATGTATGCTTGATCGCATTACAAGAGATAAGGAAATAAAATAAAATCGAGTTTTATACGATTATTTATTTTAAACCAAATAAACAAATTTACATATGTAACATGTAACAAAATATTAATCTATGTTGTAGTTTTTTTAATTTCTTTGCTGAAGCTTTGCATCTGTCCCCTTGTTGATATATGTATTTCGTGCTTTTGCACTCAGGAAATAAACAGCTCAATTTTTAGTTTCTTTCCTAAGCCACTAAGATTAAACAAAGTTTTTTAAGAAGAAAAATTTAATCCTTACTTTTTTATTTTGAGATCAAAAAATATTTAGAGGTCGCTCAAAGCACTCAAAGTTTTATTTAGGAAAAAAACAAACTCTTCGTAGAAATGGTATAGAATTCTTGAAAATCAATATTTTTCGATCAGGAAACTGTTTCTCTTCAGGAGATTTACAATAATAATAGCCAATTGTGTATTTAACCATTTTTTATAATAACTATATTTTATAGGTCTGCCGAAGGCCCCAGAAAATGCAATGGGGGGACAAATAAAAAATCCTTACTATTAAAAAATGCTCGAATAAACAATTGGGTATTATTATTGTAGGTCTCCTGATCGAAAAATTCAAGTTTTCAAGAATTCTATACCATTTCATCGAAAAGTTGTTTCTTCCATATAAAATATATGGAAAACTTTGCCGCTTGGAGCGACCTCTAAATATTTTTTGATTTCAAATTTGAAAAAATAGGTATAAGTTTTATATACAAAATAAACTCTTAGCAACAATTTTCGGATCGCCATCGCAACTTTCTGACGTGTGCTATTAATGTCGAAACGTTACAATGATGAAAATTGTTGCTAATGGGTTACAGAATGTTATGCATAAATGATTTGCCAAATTGTTTTAAATTCGCAAACTCTTTGATGTTCGCATATGACGTTTAACTCTTTTCTGTTGTACGTAATCTTTCATTTTGTCAAAATCTTCAGCTGGATCGGAATGCATTTGCGTATATCTTAATAAAAATTAATGCGAGAAAGTCTAGTAATATCATCGTCCTTAACTATAATAGAGACAATTCTATGATATCACGAAGCTCCGAAAATAAAGACTTACTTGGGCTACCGTTTGCAAAGCACATCAAAATTATTTTGGATGATTGGCTGTATAATAAACAAATTTAATAATAAATAATTTTTGCGGTGGGCAACATATTTACCGGTCTTTAATTTCACAGACGACATTGGTCGCTTGTTTTGCAAATATTAAGATGTATGAAATTCAATTTTCTTTGTTGCTCAAATCGAAGAAAAATTTTCTTTAAATTTTGTAAATTATTATTTTTTTTACAAAAAAATGATTTTTGAGGATTAGGTATGGTAGCATGAAATGTCACAATCTGCTTAATTGTCATGTAGTTAATATGGCGCCCGAAAAGTGACAATGAAACTACCTTATTTTTACCTTCCTTTTATTAGCTCGGGATGTAACTATGTAATATTGATGCGCCTAAAAGATGCAGCGATTTCTATTCTCAAGCTACATACCTGATGACAGTACGAATGGCAATTATAATAGGGAGGTTTTAGTTTTTTAAACTATAATTTTATTTGTATCATGCATGTGAATATGAAAATCAAAATGACTTCTTCCAAATAACCGATGCCAGATCGGAGATTTAATTGATTAGGCATATTTTTAGTACCTTTTTGCGAAAAGTTACTTTGACATACTTATCCTCTACTTGATAACAAGAATTTTAGCAAAAAAATTGCTGATTTTGGCTAAATAAATTATTTACTTCAAAGAAACTTTTATTTATAATTTTTATAAATTTCTGGGCACCGATTGAAACCTGTGCTTGAAACGGTTTTGCTTTCGTCCCTTTTCAGGTTAAGATAACGGTTACGGTTACGGTTTCGGCTTCGGTTTCGGTTTTCAAAAACGAAACGGGCTTAAACGGTTACGGTTTCAGTTTCATTCCTTTTTTCATATCTACATAGAAGCTAAACTTCAAAGGTTAGAAAAGGTTGAAAAGTTAAAGCTACCAAATTCAAAGTTTCAAGCACGGTTGCCACTTGTTAAAAAAATAACCAACCAAAATCTGGAAAAAACAACCAAATAGAAAAAAAAGCCAACTTTGTTTTTCACGTACATATCTATTACAAAGAACAAAATTTTTTACAAAAAAACAAAAATTATTGAAACACTTGTGCGTTCAATCACATATCGACTGCTGAGTGGAAGATCGACCTATCTCGGCAGCTAGTTCAAAAACGCCCTATCTCAAAAAACTTTTCAAGAACGCCCTATTTCAGAATTTTATTGAAAAACACCCTCTCTCAGAATTTGCTGGAAGAACGCCCTATCTCAGAATTTGGGTCAAAAACGCCCTATCTCACATCAAAATGTATTGAAATTGTGCTGATAAAGGACTTTTTTGAATCGGGCGTTTTCAAAACGAATTCTGAAATAGGAAGTTCATCACGTAAATTCTGAAATAGGGCGTTCTTTAAAAGTTTTTTTGAGATTGAGCATTTTGAAATTGGCTGCCGAGATAGGTCGATCCCCTCAGCAGTCGATATGTACTTTTTATATGTATTTTATATGCACATGTTACATTAAAAATAGGAATCTAAAAAATTCATTTATTCATTTTTGGCATTCAGTATGCAAAAATACTTTTTGTAAAGAACAAACTTGCTAATTTCTCATTAAAAAAAAACCAACCAAATCAGAGAAAAAACTACCAAACAACCAAATTCGAAAAAATAAAAGACACATTCTTTTTCATATCGGACACAAAATTTGGCGTCACTCTTTCGATTGACTTCAAATTTTTTTTATGGGTTCTATACATTAAATAAGCTAACACGTGTTCGAGGAATTCTTTTTTCGCTTTTTTCTTTGGAGATATCAATTGTCAAAGTTTGCATTTTTTCGTGATTCTGACTAATCATGTACTTGTTTGAATCGTTATATCTCTGGTTCTGTCAACATTTTCCTAAAGCTTCCATTTCTCTATTAATAGTTGAACTTTTTGAAGTTGATTTGCATAGTGAAGACCAATGAATTAGGGATTTAAAATTATCCCATCGTAATCCTTGTTTATGTATGTGACAGGTTGCAGTCTAAACGGACGGACAGAATCGAACAAAATTTTGCCAGAGTAAAGGGTGAACACACCAACTGCGACACTTTGGGAAGCTTATAACTTACCCAAAAAGATTTCACTATTTTGAAATTTAAATACCATAAGTTGACCATGACCTTAGTTGGACGTAGAAGAAATTTCATTTGAATTTGATTCCTAGTTGAGTTAAAAATGGCAACCGACTTAGAAACGAGACAAACCATTTTGCACGAGTTTATAAATGATCCGGCCTTAAGTACACGTAAAATTGCTAAAAATTAAAGATTGCACTATTCGACAGTTTGTAGGGTTTTAATCGGTACAAATAAGGCCTGGCAGTTACGAGAAAACCAGGGCGCGGGGGTTAGCATGGTCAAAGTGATAAAAACAGTGCTCAGAATGTCCTCAGTGCGTTTTCGCGAGATCCGAAGATTTTGTCGCGTTATGTTGCAAAATCCGTACGGAGATCGCAGTTTTTCGTACAAAAGGTAAAGCGGAAAGCTTCATTGAGATGTTCTATAGCTCAAACAGCGCCAGACCGAGGCGCAAAGTAGAATGTTACAGCGAAATCCCGAATTCGGAAGTTGTATGAATTCTAAATTAAAAAATATAACTGCATTGTTATGGACTATGAAACCTACTGCTTTAAAAATTCAAAATATATTGCAGGTCAAGATTTTTATACCCGAGCGCACTTGTGCACAAGGGTATTATAACTTTGTTCACATAACGGTTGTTTGTAACAGGCAAAACGAATCGAGATAGATATAGACAAATGTATACATAAATGATCAGAATGAAAAGAGAAATCGATTAAGCGGTGACTGTCTGTCCGTCCGTCCGTCCGTCCGTCCGTCTGTGCACACGATAACTCGAGTAAAAATTGAGATATCTTAACGAAACTTGGTACGTGGACTTCTTTTGGGCATAGGACGGATGGTATTGAAAATGGGCGAAATCGCCCATCGCCCACGCCTACCTCCCATATAACGGTAATTTTCAGAAATACGAAAAGTGCGATATTTTAGTAACTACTGAAGATAATTCACTCAAAATTGATATTTACCATAAGTTTTAGACGAAAAATAAGAATATTAAAAAATTTTGGCAAATGGGCGTAGCCACGCCTCCTTATGGTTACATGTGTATATCTTGGTAACCGCTGCACCAATTTCTTCCAAACTTGGCACAGTTGTTGGTCCTGCTACAGTATACCAAATCGGACAATAACCACGCCCACATTCCATATAACGGTAATTTAGAAAAATACGAAATCCTCGATAAATCAGTAAATATTAAAGCTAATTTATTCAAAATTGATGGTTGCAACAATTTTTTACCAAGAAATACGCTTATGATACAATTTTGGAAAATGGGCGTGGCACCGCCCACTTATGATCACATATATGTATCTCGCTAACCGTTCGAGCAATTTGAACCAAACTCGGTATGGTTATTGTGCTTGCCACATTGAAAATTATTGAAATCGGACTTAAATTACGACCGCTTTTCATATAACGGTATATTTCAGAAATGCTTGAAACTGCAATATTTCGAAATTTAAGGACGCTAATTTACTTAAAATTTATACACCCCGGCTTATCGTGTAGCGGTAGCTTTCGGAAAGGTAGAAAACATATATTTAATAATTGCGCCGGGTATTTAATGTTCGGCTCCGCCCGAACTTAGACTTTCTTACTTGTTATATTGCTGCAAGTCGTCAAGATGCCCCTGAAAGGTGTAAGCTGAAAATGAAGTTCAAATTTCCAAAAAACCACATGGTTTGGCAAGCTATTTGTTCCTGTGGCCGTAAGAGCAGCCCTTTTTCCCATCCGGGACAATGAATGATCAAGTTTATCGGAATGAGTGCCTCAAAAGGCGTATTCTGTCATTTATCAACAGATAAGGAGTAGGCCACTGTTCTAGGCAGACATGGCAAGCTGCCACTATGCCAAGGACACATTGCCGTGGTATAATGCAAATAACATCAACTTTGTACCTCACGACTGCAATCCACCCAATAGCCCAGAGCTACGTCCTATTGGGGAATATTCGTCAATTGTCAAAGGAATCTTGAAGAAAACAGGTGAAACAGTAAAAAATATTGAAGAGTGCAAAAAAAATAGTTGTGGGCATCGCGTAAAGTCGATGATTCAGTCGTGCAGAACATGATGGCGCGTGTGCGATGAAAATACCGATCACTTGCATATGGAGCAAATAATAACTAATATTTTAACATTTAAATAACATCTAAACTTCCAAGTTATATAATACAAAAAAAATAATTTCAAAGCCTTCTAGTTTGTTTCTGGTAGTAATTTCTAAGTGTCGCAGTTTTGGTGTGTTCACCCTTTATTGCCATGACACCTAGGCCTGTAATAGGTTGAATTGGGATCCAACGTGGGGGCGTGGCACCTCCCATATGGTGAAATTTTTAATCAGCCATAACTTCCAGACCATAAGTCCCACGAACTTGAAATTTGGTATGCAGATATATCAATGGTAGGTACTTATACGAGGGTACATATAAAAGAGTTTGTCGAGTTGTTGTTGTTTTTTATCAGCCATAACTTCGGAACCATAAGTCACACCAACTTGAAATTTGGTATGCGGACATATCAATGGTAGGTGCTTATAGAAAGGTACGCATAAACGAGTTTGTAAAAAGGGGCGTGCACATCCCATAGGCGTGGAGTTTTTTATCAGCTATAACTTCGGAACCATAAGCCCACCTAACTTGAAATTTGATATGCAGACATATCAATGGTAGGTGCTTATACGAGGGTACATATAAACGAGTTTGTAAAAAGGGGCGTGGCACATCCCATAGGCGTGGAATTTTTTATCAGCCATAACTTCGGAACCATAACTCCCACTAACTTGAAATTTGGTATGCAGACATATCAATGGTAGGTGCTTATACGAGGGTATATATAAACGAGTTTGTAAAAAGGGGCGTGGGACATCCCATAGACGTGGAATTTTTTATCAGCTATAACTTTGGAACCATAAGTCACACGAACTTGAAATTTGTTACGCGGAAATATGAATGGTAGGTGCTTCTACGAGGGTATATATAAACGAGTTTGTAAAAAGGGGCGTGGCGTATCCCATAGGCGTGGAAAATTTTATCAGCTATAACGTCAAAACCATAAGTCACATAAAATTAAAATTTGGTATGCAGACATATCTATGGGAGGTGCTTATAGTAAGGTGTTTATGAATGAGTTTATAAATGGGAGCGTGGCACATCCCGTAGGCGTGGAATTTTTAATCAGCCATAAATTGGGAACCATAAGTCACATGAACTTGAAATTTGGTATTCAGACATAGGTATTTATGAGAGGTGTTCAGAGTATAGTATATATAAATGAGTTTGTAAAAGGGGGATATACATATATGTATTCATCTATGAGATAACTCAGATATTTAAAACTGTGTGTTTTTTTTTTGAAACTTTACCGTCTTTAGATTATTTTGAAATGGAAAGATTAAATTGTTTTTTAATCCCGCGATGCTGTTAAATGAAAAAGTTTCATTCATAATGAATAAAACTCCTTCAAAATTAAGCATTCTATGAGAAATTTGATCCTTACCTTAATCCGCCTAATATTAATAATTAAACAAGATTTGTAGCACAAGTGATGATCAATATATATTAGTTAAAGCACAATAAAGCTAAAGTATGGCTCATAAGGATGCCTTAATGTAAACAAAGAAAATAGTTTGTCGCCTTTCAATTATGCTGAACTGAATATTTGTATTACTGTTTTATATTTTTATTTGTTTACCCCGAACGACTTCGGGTGCTCTGCTAGTCTAATATATAAAAATATCTTGTCACGGTATTTGTGGTCGAACTTCTCCGAAACGGCTTGACCGATTTGAACGAAATTTTTTGTGTATATTCGGTAGGTATGATAATAGGTTGTAAAGTATGTTTCATACCGCTAAGTGAAGGGGGCGTGGCACCTCCCATACGAACCAAATTTTTCACACTTTATATCTCTGCAAGTGTTCATGGTAAAGTACTGAAACTTGGTATGCATAAGACATATAAAATCAATCACATAGTCTTAAAGAAAGATTGGGGCTATTGGAACGTGGCACCTCACATACAAACCGATTTTTTCATACTGCATATCTCTGGAAGTGTTCATGGTAGAGTACTCGAACATGGCATGGAGATATATGAAATCAATCCCATACTCTTAGAGAAAATTGCGGCTTTTTTATAAGGGGCGTGGTGCCTTTCAAACGCACTGAAGCTATTACGTATCTTTGTATGTATACACACTTTTGCTAGGTTATTTAAGATGGCAATGGAAATATGCCTTCTAAAAACCACCAAACCGTAAAATTAGAAGATAAATGCGTCACTGATAATCATGAACGTAAACTATTGGTGAAAGTGTTGCACCAAAATGTTTCAATACAAAAAATTAGTTTTGGGCGGGACGAAGTTCGCGAAGTCTGCTAGTTATCTATAAAAAAGTGATTAAAAAAAATTGGGTTTTTTCGAGAACTATTTTTAAAATATTTTTCTTTATGACGAGATGGTTTATTTTGTGAGAATCAACAATTTTTTTAATTTTTTTCTTACTTAACTTATGTTAACATATATTTGGTAAGGTGTAAATCATAAGGTTTTTGCAAAAAGTAAAATTTTATTACGGTTTCCGATAGAATACCTATCCAGGTATAATATTTGTACGGCTAGATTTTTCTTGAAGGCGACAAACCCCTAGAAATGGGCGTGGCAATTGTAGGACTAAAATTAGCAAAACACAGATTTTATTGCGGATTTCGTCAGAATATCGCTTCCAGCGTTGCCACAGACAAATTTTTTTTCCTACCAAAATTTCCTACCATAACCAACCAAAACGTACTAAACATTTTTTTGAGTTTTAATATTTGTTTTCAATGTCAAATTTTTTAAAAACATAGTTAACATAACATTTAGTAAAACTAAAACAAAACTAGATTAATATAAACAAATTAACTGCGTATAACGATTCATTTTACTGTACAGACTTATCCATGGGCACATATGTCTCTTTACACATACATACATATCGTCACTAGATACGAATAAAGACGCGAGCTCAAAAGTTGATAGCGAAAAAAGAGGCGTAAAAAACTTTCGGCGAAGAAAGACTCTTAACATAGGTGACGGCAAATAAAGCCGCGTTAACCTCCTTGACAGCGAAGAAAGACCCGCGGTCAACTATATTTTCGAGTGCAACAGTATTCCCCAGAACTCCCCAAAGAGTTTTTCCGAGCTCTTTATTCGTATCTAGTGACGATATTATTATTATTACGTCGAAGATACCCGCTCTGCGACCTAAGAAGTTATATTGTGCTAAATCCAAATTGTAATTACTCCAACCTTAGGCTATTTAAGAAGCTCAGCACTTTGGATGAGGCCATGTTCCAAATTTTAGATGGAGAAGGCAATCGTTCTCCAAGGTGTATCAATCTACGATTCATTCTTCGTGGGCAGGCACATTGAATATACTCTGGGGTTTCTTTCACCAGCCGACAAACCCTACAGTCCGTCTCCACAAAAAGACCCATTTAATTAAAACCGTACGTTAACTTGCAGTGTGCTGTCAGGTAGCCAGTAAGAGTTCTAAGTTCAAGGTGTCTTTTGGAGCTCCTGCTGGAAAGAGTTATGCATATCTTTGATTATCTTATTTCCTTTGACTTCCGCCAGTAGGCAGCAATTTGAGATTATTCCCAGCTAGCTCCTAAGTAGGTCTGCAGTGTATCCTTTAGATGTACCACAGAAAGGCTAGGGACCATGCAAACGCATTTGGGCTTCACGCTTTGCGAGACAGTCAGCCCTTTCGTTGCCTTCAAACCCTTCATGCGTGACGCTATTTTGCGCTCGCGGGTGGTTCAAAAGTTTACAAGCCTTGATGCCATTTTAAAAGACTCTAAGGCCTTTAACGCTGCCTGAATGTCCGACATAATATTTATTCTGGCCTCATTTGCCTTCTACGATGACATTCGCGAACACAGACTTCGATTGGGAAGACTTCCGCCTGAAATACGGTTAAGTACGAGCCCATTGGCAGACTTTTCTGGAATCTTGGTCCAAGTACGCCATAAATTATATCGCAGGTGACAGGTAATACGAAACTACATCGATTTTTCGTCTCTCTTGAACAATTTTTAAAAATGGATTTGGCACCTTTTCACCCTTAGGTCACGATATATGGATGTCCGTATTGCATATTGGCAATAATAACGTTTGTACTTGGGAATCAGGTATATTTACATGTTTGTGGCCGCCATTATACGAACGCACCGGTGAAGTATTTGTTGAAATAAGGTTGCTAAAATATTTGGAGATATGTACGTACATATTTTCTATTTTTCGCAAATAACTATTACTCATTGTCCCGAAACCTACCAAAATCCAATCAAGCCTACCTACCTACCAAATGGAAAAAAACCTACCAGTTTTGGTAGGAAAAGCCCATGTTTGGCAACACTGGTCGCTTCGTTACCATAATGAGATACAATGATTTTTCTTGCTCTAACTTACTCTACTTTTTATTTTATGGGCCTGCTCTAAGAGCAACTAGAAGCGCGATTTTCAGCACGAGTTTTTTGTTGGAGTAACTTAGAGCAAGGAATAAAAAGTTTCTGATAGAACCAGCTGAACCAGAGGAAGCTCAAGAGGCAAGTAATAAAATTTTTTAGAAATTCTCGAGAGTATCATAGCATAATGTGCTCTCGACAATCTAGCGACGAGAATGTCATCCATCACCTCCTTATATATTATAATAAACTAATCAGAAATTTGCATTTAAAAAACACTAATAACAGAACTAATGGTTTGCCAGATGATGCTAAAAGTTACTGAAAGCAAATTAGCAAGCTTACTATGTACTATTAGTTTAAAGATTAAAAAAATAAAAAAAAAGTTTTCTTATATTCTTTTTATTCCATGATTAACCTGAGTTTCTTATCGTTTGATTCCAGACTTTTTTAAATGATTAATTTCACGTGAATTAGAGGTTTTTTTCTCCAATCACAACATATACACTGAGGGAAAAAAATATTAAAATCAAATAGTAACGTAATTGATCTTACTATAAACGTCAACGAAGGTATTGTATATTGGTAAATATTCAATTCAATTACGCGCATATTAAAATGACCGCGTTCGTTCTGAAAAAGCATCCATGAAGTGAATAATCAAGACAAAAACTAAAAAAAAAATATTTAACTTGCATGTTTTGCCTGCAGTGGAATTCGAACCCTGACCATCTCTGGATATCAACAAATTGTGGCATGCATCTTTCCGCACTCAGCTACACCCAGCCATATAAATTTGCTTTCAAATGTTGAATATCCATCAACACTACAGCACGCGAACATTTTTAAACGATAATCAAATATATGGTATTCATTTTTACTATGCATTATTTCCCTCAGTGTATTTTGCGGAAATTCTTTACTTTTTGGTAACATAGACGTTTAGCTATTAACTATTGCATGATCAGCGACTAGGATAACCTATAAAGCCTTAGTTTAATAAATGTTTAAAATTTGTTTTAGTGTTTGTCCGCCATCTTTGATCCGCCATTTTTACTTTTGTAAATCCTATATAAGATTCGTACTCAGCGACTATACAAACCCCAGAGTAACGTGATTCAAGCGAATCTCGCCAATTTTAAATTTTTGGTTGCCATATTGGATCGGCAACGTGTTTCAAGCGAATCTCGCCAATTTTAAATTTTTTGTCGCCATATTGGAATTTTAATAATTTTATTTTTATATGCATTAATTTTCTTCACTTTTAATTTTACAAAAGAAAACAAGTATGAATGAGCACCATTTTGTTCGTTTTTTAGGAATATTTCTCTGTTATATCAAATATTATGCCAACACTTGAATTTATACCAATTCAAGTGGATATTCTCCCACTGTGCGTCACGGCTTTCCAGTTATTTTATTAAGAAAACCCGTTATTTTCGTACTTGATGCACTTATCTATTAAGAGATGGACTATTTTTATCCGCTTTTAAAATATGCAGTATTTATCTAAAATTAGATTTATTTTCAAATAAATTGGTACCTCAATTAATGAATTGCATAAAAATT
>NW_023458580.1:307062-308843 GCF_013731165.1 Rhagoletis pomonella | reverse complement strand
TATTTTCAAATAAATTGGTACCTCAATTAATGAATTGCATAAAAATTGTCGAAGTTAATTTATTTAAGTAGAAATAGTATAGTAGTAGTATAGGCTGGGTCGATTTTATATGGGGGAAAATAAACGTAATTTGATTGTATTGTAATAGTAATATTAAGTATGTTGTTTTAGGACTAAGAAAGTAATAATTGGCCACAAGAGATTAAATTGAAGTATATCTTTAGCCCGCGCAATTGGTGCAAAAGATCAAATTTTTGAAAAAGTAACTTTGGTTTCTAATATCTAGGGAATACGTTAACCGATTGAAGCAAACGATATATCAGAATATAAGTTATACAATTTAGTATGTCGCGTTCATATGCCATTTTGCCATAAGACTTCAAATCGCCGATATATTTTGAGGGAACACGCAAAAAATAATCTTTTCTCATACATACAAATTTTTGTTATATCGTTACTTCAGTAACCCCGTGAATTAACTTGAAAAGTGGCCCGAGGATTATTTCCAACGATTTGGGTTTTTGTATGTCTGTATTATATTTATAGGACCATATGGTCCTTAAGTTAACTGCAAAGCATATATCAGGTCTTGTGATTTGCGAAGTATAAAGCAGACACCCTACAGCTTGCATGTAAGGTACTTCAGCCAGTTCAGCCTTCTCAGCTTCCGATTTTGGACACATCTTCAAAGTCAATTTCTGGTTGACGTCCAGTGGTGTAGATATGGGATGGCACGAGTCCATGCCAAACCGCTTGAGAACATCGGCAATGTAACTATTTCGACTGACCAACTTTGACGACATCATTTGCCGCATCTCGTGTTACTCGCATACCCAATACCGATGTGGCTTCGCCCATGTCTTTCATTTTAAATGAATTCATCAGACTTGCTTTTAGGTTCTTAATTTTTTGTAGGTTTTTGCAAAATATCAAAACATTGTCAACATATATAGCCACAAACAGCATTTCATTGTTAGTATTCGAATGATAGATGCATTGGTCTGCTTCGCTTCTAATAAGTCCAAAACTTAGAAGGACATTATTCAATTTTTCATTCCAAACCCTACTGGACTGCTTCAGGCCATAAAGGGATTTTTTTAAATTATCATCGAATCCAATGGGTTGCAACATATAAAACTCTTCTTTCAGGTCACCATTTAAGAAAGCGGTGACAGCGTCCATTTGATGTATGGCTAAGTGAAATTTTGCGGAAAGGGCCAAAAGAAGTCGCAACGATGTATACCGCACGACCGGCGCAAAGGTTTCTTCATAGTCGATTCCCTTCTTCTGGCTGTATCCCTTTACCACCAATCTAGCCTTATGTCGGACTGCTTCACCATATGCGTCCACTTTGTGTTTATACACCCACTTGCATGGAATAGCCTTCTTTCCTGGTGGTAGTGTTGTGAGCTCCCACGTCTGGTTAGCCATGTGAGACGACATTTCATCTTCAATAGCTGAATTCCATAATTCTGCGTTTTTGCATGTTGATGCTTCATCAAATGTTTGGGGTTCTTCAAAAATATAATATTGCGCAAAAATTATAGTCTGGACGTAATTTATTCTCAATCCTTTTAGATTGACGTACCTGGATTTCATCTTTTGGTGGTAATTCACTCACATCACATCTCTCTTCTGAATTGTCAACTGTTTCATGATCATCATGGCTGCTGCCGTCGTCTGGGGCATCTTTCAAATTTGGCACATCATTTGACGGCGAATCTAAACACTCTATTCTCCCCTCTGAATCGACGTCACATTCAATCGGCTGCAACATTTTT
>NW_023458580.1:305961-306962 GCF_013731165.1 Rhagoletis pomonella | reverse complement strand
AAAGTTTTTTACGCCTCTTTTTTTCGCTATCAACTTTTGAGCTCGCGTCTTTATTCGTATCTAGTGACGATATGTATGTATGTGTAAAGAGACATATGTGCCCATGGATAAGTCTGTACAGTAAAATTAATCGCTATACGCAGTTAATTTGTTTTTATTAATCTAGTTGTGTTTTGGATTTACTAAATGTTATGTTAACTATGTTTTTGAAAAATTTGACATTGAAAACAAATATTAAAACTCAAAAAAATGTTTGGTAGGTTTTGGTGGGTTATGGTAGGAAATTTTGGTAGGAAAAAAAAATTGTCTGTGGCAACGCTGATTGGGAGCTTTGACAAGTTTACCTTGAAATCATTTGACGCTGAAAGCTTGCTGGTGTATTTGTTTTTAACCGCCTTCAAAAAAAGAAGGTTATGAATTCGTCGGAATATTTTTATATTATTTTTATACCCGAGCGCACTTGTGCACAAGGGTATTATAACTTTGTTCACATAACGGTTGTTTGTAACAGGCAAAACGAATCGAGATAGATATAGACAAATGTATACATAAATGATCAGAATGAAAAGAGAAATCGATTAAGCGGTGACTGTCTGTCCGTCCGTCCGTCCGTCCGTCCGTCCGTCCGTCTGTGCACACGATAACTCGAGTAAAAATTGAGATATCTTAACGAAACTTGGTACGTGAACTTCTTTTGGGCGTGGGACGGACGGTATTGAAAATGGGCGCAATCGGATAATAACCACGCCTACCTCCCATATAACGGTAATTTTAAGAAATACGAAAACTGCGATATTTTAGTAACTACTGAAGATAATTTACTTTATTTGCAATGAGTTTTAGACGAAAAATAAGAATATTCCAAAATTGGCAAATGGGCGTAGCCACGCCCACTTATGGTTACATGTGTATATCTTGGTAACCGCTACACCAATTTCTTCCAAACTTGGCACAGTCCTGGTACAGCATACCAACTGGCCGAAAATTTCTAAAATCGGACA
>NW_023458580.1:304390-305861 GCF_013731165.1 Rhagoletis pomonella | reverse complement strand
ACATTCAATCGGCTGCAACATTTTTTAGCAAAATAGTCTTCTCACCTTCCAAACATACTACGTCGGACAGTGGTTCGGATAGCAGATCTAGCTGGACGAAAGTAAAAATTTTTTTGTTTTAAAATACTTAATGGTACTTGGAATACATTCCTGACAATACATTCAAATAGAAATTGCATTTATTAAAGCATTAACATATGAAAACAAACAAAAAAAGGTAAGTCAACGCCGCCTATTTGAGAACTCTATTTTAAAAGCTGAAATTTAACTTAAAAGACTGCTAATTGCACTCACAAATATTTGCATAATTGCAAATTGACTTTATAAACAAAAAATTACACTTATTCCGCTATAGATTCTGGGGTCATAACGCAATTTATGTCCACATTGGTATAAGCAAATTTATTCTGAAAAATCGTCGTTTTGATAAATTAAAGAGTAGGAAAAGTAAAGGCCGGCGAAGGCCGTTATAAAACCACTTGCATATTATTATTTACACCTTTCGCAAATGCAGAGGGTAAGTTCGATAACCAAGTCTAACCAATTGGCTTAGATATTTACATTTTAGTGACGGTATGTCAAATTTCAATATTCAAAAGTAATTATTAACAGGAATGTATCTGAATATAAGTATAAGATCAGTGGCGGATCCACGGGGGAGAGCGGGGGAGGGGCTGTGTGTTAAAACAGAAAAATACTTGGAGTTATAAAACCTTTGGTTATGTAAGAGTTAAAAAAAATAGTACCTCGCGAATTTTCTGCTTTCTGAAATTAAAAAATTATACAACAGGCATGCAAATCTTTAAGCGCTGTTAAAAATTTTTTTCTGAAATTTATTTGTGTTTCTTCCTGTGATCTTAAATTTTAGTCATGGTAAATAAAATCTTAAGAAGTGAGTTGTTTGACATTTGGTGTTGCTGAAACTTCTACAAGACAACAAGGTGTCCGTGATTATGTGATTAGTAAATTGAAAGAAATATCTGATGAAAATGCTCGTTCCGAAGTAAATAAAGTAAATTAAGTAAATGACTTTAGATTCGTAATCAGCAACCCAGAAAATCCACAGATACCCAGTTACATAGAAATCTACCGATTTTTTTAAATTTTCGTCCGCCATTTTGAATTTTTGGTAAATGACTTTAGATATGTAATCAGCGACCCAGAAAACCCCCAGATACCCAGTTTCATAGAAATCTACCGATTTTTTTTAATTTTCGTCCGCCATATAGGATCCGCCATTTTGAATTTTTGATAAGTGACTTCAGATTCGTAATCAGCGACTCAAAAATCCCCTAGGTAAGAAGTGGTGTAAAGATCCATCAACGAGTATTTGTTTAAATAGTTTCGTCCAGCTAGATTTGCGATCCGAACCACTGTGCGTCGCGGCTGGTAAAAATTTTGTTAGTATTGATATTAAGCAAACGGTAAGCCTTGACATTGTTGCTATACCCCCAAAACATGCGCTCTATTG
>NW_023458580.1:298617-304290 GCF_013731165.1 Rhagoletis pomonella | reverse complement strand
TTGCGAAATGGTCACATTTCGAGATAGTTGAACTTTGCACAAGCAATAGTTGATGATTAGTATATGTACCTAAATACGTTCAAAATTACGTCCACAGAGTTTTACAATTATATTAAAGAAAAGACAGAAGTTTTGAAACAAGTTCACAAATATGACTGATATTTAAAATTTATCTTGTACTTAAATTTTTTTATTTCATGAATCCTGGAGTACTATAAGTACAGTGCCAGATCACAATTTCTAATCAGATCTTTTAGAAAAATTTTGAAAATGTAGCTTTTGAGCCAATTAATAAAGTTGCAAGTCTGAAGTTGCCAGCAACTTTCGGTGATTTTTAGCATTTATTGTTTTTTGCTGACAGTGTCTTCCATATAAAAAGAATTATCGAACATAGTTTGTATAGAAGAAACTTTCAGTAAAAACAATACAAAAAATCAACTAAAATTTAATGGACTGCAAAACTTTATTTTAAAAATTTTTATAAAAAGTCTATTAGAAAGTTGCAAATTTGTATGCAAATTTATTGAATTTTCCCGAGATTAGCACAAAGTTTAACAATTTTATTTTTATGTTTTTTCATATATTTAGTATAAACTGTATTTTTATAAAGAATAAAAAAAGGTTCGTGCATTGTGAAAAATTCTCTGTGCTTTAGTTGTGATAAGTTGTTTTGTTTTGTTGGCGTACGTTGTAATGATCTCATGATCTCATGTTTTTATGTTTTTATTTTTGTCTGTCAAAATAAAATTTGACTACATCCTTTCGCACGTCGAAATGAAAGAGAAGGGAGCGAGAGGCCCTCCCTAAAGTGTCCCGGTTTGGCAACAGAGATATCTGGCAGCCCTATCTCTATCAGCTGTTTATGGAAATATTTTTCGTTTGCAATACTTTGTGTAGCAGACTGCCAAATGAATGGGTTGCAAATTTCAAGCATTTCAAAACTAATTTTTATCAAACAATTTTGTAGTGCAGAGTAATTGTGTTTTTTTTTTTTTAATAGAATAAAGGCATCCGTGTTCGAATCAAATTCGAATCGAAATTTCTTATTGGATTACGGCATTTGGTGGCGAGTTTGCTTTTTCAGCTTAAAATATATTTAAGACAAACGGCTGTCATTTTATTTTATTCGATTCGAATCGTGTTTCACTCGATCACGGATGCCATGATTCGGGCCCATTTTTACGTTTTTTCTTGAATGTTTTATTGGTGTAAAATTAGGGTTGCCAGATTTTTTATACGCGAAATCAGTACATTAGACTTTTTCATGCTATAAAAATCAGTACTTTTCAGTACATTTTTATTTAATTTATATATTTTGGTATATACAGTCACGGGCAAAACTGTAACATGGTGTAACACTTTGTACTTCAGCCATCGCTATCTTTCCAAGTTCTAAAGACTTTCATAGTTTTGTTGTATATTCTTATTGGTACACCTGTACTTCCTCTCTCATAACGATTTGAAGTCAATACAATAACAATAAAAAAACCAGCATACAAAAATGTAAATTAGGGCAAATGTTACAGTTTTGCACTCACTCTCAGTTTTACCTTTTACAGTTATCTCTTACTTAGTTGGAAGGCAGATGACTTTTTTCTGTATTGTAATTTATTGAAGAAGTGATCACCAGTAAATATTATAGTTAATCAGGAACCATAAATGTAAATAATAGATGTACTGCGGCAAGGCGGGACCACACGAAAAGTGGCAAACAATTTTGGAATTCGCTACTTGAAAATGTTAAGACTGAGAAAAAATATAGCCTAAAGTGTTCCCAAGGACAAAGGAAGTCTGTCAAAAAATATTACGGTACGATATCTTGTGAACTTAGCAGCAAGTAGCGATGCAGCCACTATTACAGAAGCGCTTAAGGTATTAAAATTTAATGCAAATCAATAGACAGCGAGGCGAAGAATTGCCAAATTGAGCGCAAAGGCATCATAAAGAAGAAAAAAGCAAATTTGATCAAAATACATGTGCGAGTGTGGCAGCATGTTGCTGCATCACACGAAAACCGAACCGTTGTCTATTGGGATATGTTAGGCCGTTCAGAATGCAATAAAAAACATATTTTTAAGTTTCAATTGAAGGTTATTTGGTCTGACAAGACTAAATTAATCGCTTTCAATCAGATGGCCGGGCATGGTATTGGATCAAATACCCAAATTAAGCCCATGCGCATCATGTAAGGCAAACTTTGAATCACAGTGGTTGGTCAATAATAGTTTGGGGTTGTATTTAAAAAATTTTGTTTGTCCGTTAGTACGTATTATGCGTAAGGAACAGTATCTGTTCATATTTCAGCAAAATTTGCAAGATGTAGTCGAAAAAATGAGTTTCTGCTAAAAAATCACTCAAAACACACTGCACATGTTCGCAAAGCCAGGATACAAAAGCAAAAATTTGCTAATTTGAAATGACCTCCACAATCCGCGGACATGAATCTCATCGATAATTTGCGAAATCAATTAAAAGCACAGCTTAATAAGTATCAAAGTCTGTAAAATCCAGTACAAGAGCTGTGAAAGCAAACTAAGGACATATGGGAGGATATACCTCCAGAATTTTTACAGAGATACAAATAAGGTATCCCAAATCGCATCCAGGAACTAAAACAAGCAAAAGGGTACCGAACATTGTGTTAACAATTCTTTTTTTTCGTCAAAATTGTCAAAAAGTTATTAAAAATATATGAGTGCAAAACTGTAACATCTGCCTTAATTTACATTTTTGTCTGCTGGTTTTATTATTGTTGTTGGATAGACTTCAAATCATTATGAGAGAGGAAGTACGGGTGTACCAATAAGAATATACAACAAAATTATGAAAGTCGTAAGAACTTGGAAAGATAGCGATGGCTGAAGTAAAAAGTGTTATACCATGTTACAGTTTTGCCCGTCACTGTAAATAAAATATAGGTCATAAAAACTAAAAGTGTTATTCATTTTAACATGATTGTACACATCATTATACACAGGAGCCAATAAATTATTTTATATTTGTGACATTTTGGCTGAATTTCTTTATTCATTCTGAACGTTTGGAATAAACTTTTTTGTTTACTTATTCTTTAGAACGTTCCTGATGATATGTTAACGTATATTTCAAACACATTCTGTTTATTCCGGCTGTGAAATGAGATTATCCGGAATGTATAAAGAAACGCAGCCTTTGAATAGCAATAACACTGTACGGCAAAATCAACTTTTTTTCTGGGTATTGGACCAAACCAATTTTTTTTAAAAGATTGAGTCATAGGTAAAAAAGTAGTATCTCCTTTTTTCGAAGTTAGCCTCCAAAATCGAGATATGGGCCTTCGAAGTTCGAAATTGGACCTTTGGTAAAAAATTATTTTAAATTACTGTATGTAAACTACTAAACTAAAAAAACTAAAAAGTAAAAACATAGACGTGGTACGCCTTTCTCTCTTACTTAAACGATATATAACTTTTTCTATGTTACAGGTGCTATAAAGGGGTTAAAGGTTCGAAAAGTTAAAAACCTTATACACAAGTTTAAACTCATTTTTAAAAAATTTATATCGTCGTAAACGTGATTAAACCCGCTTTCTTCTGATATGCAATTCGTATACTTCGCATGTACAAATCTGAGAAAAAAACATTTAAAATGAAAAATACCTTTTTTTATAAAAAAAATATTTTAAACAAAAACGCCATACGGGTTCACTATTAGTTCATAAAATAAAATAAAGTAATGTAAAAAAAATATTTTTTTAAAAATAAGCTTTTATTTAACATGTTTATCAAAGGAATAAAATAAAGCAGTGAAACAAAAGATTTTTTAGCAAGAAAATTTTGTCAAAATTGCACCAAAATGAATAAAATAAAATAAGTTAAGGTCTCGTTAAAGTTACTAAAAGCCATTTAGTGAAAGGAGTTATTCAAACTCTAATGAAAATTACTAACAATTTGTACTAATTTACTTCGTTTTTAAAAAAGCTTGTCGCGCGAATAGCAAACCGGCATTTAAATATCTGCATACATACCTAACCAATTATGCATGTACGCTGACTTGTATGCAAAACTCTTTTACAGAGTCAGTAAATTGAGAAAAAGGAGTTGTAAGTTATAGGCAAAAGCCATTCGAATATTGAAATTTATTGTTATTAAACTGAAAGTTATTTTCGGGATAACTAACAACACTCGACAAAAATGTAACGACCCGGCGACATGCCCATAAAACGATTAATCTTTTTGTTGTATTAATTTCTTGGGCATATCAAACATTATCTAAAACATGTCAACTATAATTAAATTATCCCCCCTATTATGAAATTTAATACGATAGGCGATAAACGCTTGCAAGCGTATCATATGATATGAGTTCTCATATTATCGTTTTCATACGCCCGGCAGATGTACTGTTGTGAATGGTTGTGGTTCTTGTTCACTTTTTATTGTGAACCAGCACAAATCAGCTAGGCTAAATATTGGATTTCATGTGACAACATCGATTCGTAATAGAGAATAACAGAATGCAAGCGTTTATCGTGCATCGAACGAATTCATAATAGGGGGGTATATTCTTCTTATTTTTTACAGTCCAACGTTATGTAAAAACCTTAAGAAAATACTAAAGTCTATTTTTTTTAATAGAAAATTCAGTACAAATCAGTACGAATTATAAAAAATCAGGACTTTAGCGTACTAATTGAAGAAATGAATAAAATCAGTACAAGAGTTGAAAAATCAGTACTGTACTGATAAAATCAATACGTCTGGCAACCGTACGTAAAATACAAGGTGAATTCATATAAGGTGATACCAGAAGTTCAAAAACAAAACGGCCACTAACAAATTTTACGCGTAATTACAATAATAATTTCAACAAATACATCATTTTGACAATAAGAATCACCAAGGCGAAAATCCAGCTGCTCTGATAACACTACCTTACCTGAATTCGCCTTCTTTTGTTCTATATGAGTAAAAACTATCTAATATTGTTTCTTTTAAAAAAATCTACCAACTTCTACCAATTTTGGTATGTAAAATCTACCACTTTTAATTTTTTTGAATTCCGTGCACTGGCTTGGCCACATTAGCAGAGAACTCGTGAATGAAACGGAAAGCGCAAGCAACGGCATAATCTTCAAATCAGCTGACAAGTCAAATTTTACGATCTTCCGACGTACTGGGACCAGTCAACGTATCGTCGTTTTCTGAGGTATACTAGGAGCTCGTAAAATTTAAGAATCTGGTTGAAAAGCAATGTCCGCGAAGCATAAAAATTCTGCGATGGGACAACGGAGCGGAGTACGTAAACCATAGAATGCAGACATTTCTCACAAAATGTGGAATTGTACACCAAACGACAACTTCATACACTCCGCAGCAAAATGGCGTGGCTGAGCGTATGAACTGCACCATAGCGGAACGAGTAAGATGCATGCTTTTGGACTCTGGCCTTGAAGAAAAGTTCTGGGAAGAATCTGCAACCACAACTGCTTATTTACTTAATCGCATTTCACGCAAAGGTAGTGCAAAGTGTCCGGAAGAGCTATGGTCGGGCAGAAAGCCGGATTTGAAGCATCTGCAGGTATTTGGGTGCAAAGCCTTAGCACATATACCGAGACAAAAACGGAAAAGCAAATTTTCTGCAAAATCAATAGAGCGCATGTTTTGGGGGTATAGCAACAATGTCAAGGCTTAC
>NW_023458580.1:294559-298517 GCF_013731165.1 Rhagoletis pomonella | reverse complement strand
TCCGCTATGGTGCAGTTCATACGCTCAGCCACGCCATTTTGCTGCGGGGTGTATGAAGTTGTCGTTTGGTGTACAATTCCACATTTTCTGAGAAATGTCTGCATTCTATGGTTTACGTACTCCGCTCCGTTGTCCCATCGCAGAATTTTTATGCTTCGCGGACATTGCTTTTCAACCAGATTCTTAAATTTTACGAGCTCCTAGTATACCTCAGAAAACGACTATACGTTGAGTGGTCCCAGTACATCGGAAGATCGTAAAATTTGACTTGTCAGCTGATTTGAAGATTATGCCGTTGCTTGCGCTTTTCGTTTCATTCAAGAGTTCTCTGCTAATGTGGCCAAGCCAGTGCACGGAATTCAAAAAAATTAAAAGTGGTAGATTTTACATACAAAAATTGGTAGAAGTTGGTAGATTTTTTTAAAAGAAACAATATTAGATAGTTTTTACTCATATAGAATAAAAGAAGGCGAATTCAGGTAAGGTAGTGTTATCAGAGCAGCTGGATTTTCGCCTTGGTGATTCTTATTGTCAAAATGATGTATTTGTTGAAACTATTATTGTAATTACGCGTAAAATTTGTTAGTGGCCGTTTTGTTTTTGAACTTCTGGTATCACCTTATATGAATTCACCTTGTATTTTACGTACGGTTGCCAGACGTATTGATTTTATCAGTACAGTACTGATTTTTCAACTCTTGTACTGATTCTATTCACTTCTTCAATCAGTACGCTAAAGTCCTGATTTTTTAAAATTCGTACTGATTTGTACTGAATTTTCTATTAAAAAAAAAAAATACTTTAGTATTTTCTTAAGGTTTTTACATAACGTTGGAACTTCCTTAAGCTGTACTGTAAAAAATAAGAAGAATATAA
This sequence comes from Rhagoletis pomonella, assembly GCF_013731165.1. Classification (NCBI taxonomy): domain Eukaryota; kingdom Metazoa; phylum Arthropoda; class Insecta; order Diptera; family Tephritidae; genus Rhagoletis; species Rhagoletis pomonella. Next base: position 297,641 of record NW_023458580.1, on the reverse strand, counting down.
TTTAATTATAGTTGACATGTTTTAGATAATGTTTGATATGCCCGAGAAATTAATACAACAAAAAGATTAATCGTTTTATGGGCATATCGCCGGGTCGTTACATACCAGTTGCGATAATATGATGGAGCTTAAATTATTAAAAAAGAAGGCTTACATTTTTGTCGAGTGTTGTTAGTTATCTCGAAAATAACTTTCAGTTTAATAACAATAAATTTCAATATTCGAATGGCTTTTGCCTATAACTTACAACTCCTTTTTCTCAATTTACTGACTCTGTAAAAGAGTTTTACATACAAGACATAGAGTTAGATACTCTTTTTAGCGAATTCTTAGTCTCAAAGTTTTTGCGTAGTTGAAAAATTCTTTAAGCCATGAGGAAATATAGATGAACTCCTTAAAAATTGGTACTTTTTTACAGTATGAGAGGATCTTAAGAATAAAGTTTGTTTCCTGGCGCAAAGAGAGAAACCGGCTTCTAATTAAATTTTTTGAAGGTGAACTTCAAATTAAAAGTAATTTTAAAATGAAATGTATAAAATTCTTTGACTATTTAAACACTGAAAATGGGAATGATCTCATTATTACTATTCAAAAATGTCATAAATATAAAATAATTTATTGGCTCCTGTGTATCGTACGCTCATGTTAAAATGAATAACATTTTTTTTATTTTATGAACTAATAGTGAACCCGTATGGCGTTTTTGTTTAAAATATTTTTTTTTATAAAAAAGGAATTTTTCATTTTAAATGTTTTTTTCTCAGATTTGTACATACGAAGTATACAAATTGCATATCAGAAGAAAGCGGGTTTAATCACGTTTACGGCGATATAAATTTTTAAAATCAGTTTAAACTTGTGTGAAATATAAGGTTTTTAATTTTTCGAACCTTTAACCCCTTTATAGCACCTGTAACATAGAAAAAGTTATATATCGTTTAAGTAAGAGAAAAAGGCGTACCACGTCTATGTTTTTACTTTTTAGTTTTTTTAGTTTAGTAGTTTACATACAGTAATTAAAAATAATTTTTTACCAAAGGTCCAATTTCGAACTTCGAAGGCCCATATCTCGATTTTGGAGGCTAACTTCGAAAAAAGGAGATACTACTTTTTTACCTATGACTCAATCTTTTAAAAAAATTGGTTTGGTCCAATACCCAGAAAAAAAGTTGATTTTGCGTACAGTGTTATTGCTATTCAAAATGTCACAAATATAAAATAATTTATTGGCTCCTGTGTATAATGATGTGTACAATCATGTTAAAATGAATAACACTTTTAGTTTTTATGACCTATATTTTATTTATATACCAAAATATATAAATTAAATAAAAATGTACTGAAAAGTACTGATTTTTTTAGCATGAAAAAGTCTAATATACTGATTTCGCGCATAAAAAATCTGGCAACCCTAATTTTACACCAATAAAACATTCAAGAAAAAACGTAAAAATGGGCCCGAATCATGGCATCCGTGATCAAGTGAAACACGATTCGAATCGAATAAAATAAAATGACAGCCGTTTGTCTTAAATATATTTTAAGCTGAAAAAGCAAACTCGCCACCAAATGCCGTAATCCAATAAGAAATTTCTATTCTTTATTATTATTCTATTTAAAAAAAAAAAAAACACAATTTCTCTGCACTACAAAATTGTCTGATAAAAATTAGTTTTGAAATGCTTGAAATTTGCAACCCATTCATTTGGCAGTCTGCTACACAAAGTATTGCAAACGAAAAATATTTCCATAAACAGCTGATAGAGATAGGGCTGCCAGATATCTCTGTTGCCAAACCGGGACACTTTAGGGAGGGCCTCTCGCTCCCTTCTCTTTCATTTCGACGTGCGAAAGGATGTAGTAAAATTTTATTTTGACAGACAAAAATAAAAACATAAAAACATGAGATCATGAGATCATTACAACGTACGCCAACAAAACAAAACAACTTATCACAACTAAAGCACAGAGAATTTTTCACAATGCATGAATCTTTTTTTATTCTTTATAAAAATACAGTTTATAGTAAATATATGAAAAAACATAAAAATAAAATTGTTAAACTTTGTGCTAATCTCGGGAAAATTCAATAAATTTGCATACAAATTTGCAACATTCTAATCAGACTTTTTATAAAATTTTTTAAAATTAAGTTTTGCAGCCCATTAATTAGTTGATTTTTGGTATTGTTTTTACTGAACGTTTCTTCTATACAAACTATGTTCGATAATTATTTTTATATGGAAGACACTGTCAGCAAAAAACTATAAATGCTAAAAATCAGCGAAAGTTGCTGGCAACTTCAGACTTGCAACTTTATTAATTGGCTCAAAAGCTACATTTTCAAAATTTTTCTAAAAGATCTGATTAGAAATTGTGATCTGATGAAAGAGCCTCCGAGCCAATAATTTTGTACGGCACTGTACTTATAAGTACTCCAGGATTCATGAAATAAAAAAATTTAAGTACAAGATAACTATAAAATGTCAGTCATATTTGTGAACTTGTTTCAAAACTTCTGTCTTTTCCTTAATATAATTGTAAAACTCTGTGGACGTAATTTTGAACGTATTTAGGTACATATACTAATCATCAACTATTGCTTGTGCAAAGTTCAACTATCTCGAAATGTGACCATTTCGCAACTAAACCGGTGCACTGAGAGAAAGAAATTTAGAATTAAAAAAGCGTGCTAAATTAAAAAAATACGCATATGAGAGAGCACCAACTCAACTCGTAATGCATTTAAGTATACAAATTTTAGTATTTAGTATGGAAATATTCAATTCAATATGGGCGTATATATTAAAATGAAGCGATTTGCAATTACCGATTGCTTTTTCATAATTAAGTTAAAAAAATATTTAAATTCCATGCTGGTTGTAATGGGAATTGAACCCTGACCCTCTGGAAATTAGCAAATTGTGGCAAGCATCTTCGCGCACTCAGCTACAGCCAGACATATAAATGTGCATTTAAATGTTGAGTTTGAATCAACACCACGCGTGCGTGTTATGAAAGTATTATTTTTAATCACGAACATTTTTAAACGATAATCCAATAGAAAATATTCATGTTTACT
>NW_023458580.1:274694-294459 GCF_013731165.1 Rhagoletis pomonella | reverse complement strand
AGGGCACATCTCGCATAATTTACATAAAATACATTTTTTCATATCAACGTAATCTATGTCAATTGTACTGTCAATGTCATGGAGAGTACCGAGTAATTTTGCATAGGTCACAACCCTTGGAGAAATAATTAATTTATTTCTTTTCCTAAACACTTTAAATGTTCGGACATCTGCCCTTTTCGAAATTGCATATTCAATTGTAGTTTGCATATGGAAGCTAGTTGTAATTGTAGATTAAACATATCGTCCAATTTCTGCGTAAACCTTTTATCTGCAATAGCAGCATTTTTGAGATCGTAAGAAAAAGTATTAATTTTCTCTCCCTGGGATATAATTAACACATTCTATATATAATATTTCTGGTTTTACTAACAGTAGTAAGTCCAACCCTCCAAATAGTTGTCTCTCTGTTAGTTTTCGCAAACAATTTAGAAACGTGGCAGGGTGTCCAGATTAAGTACACCGTGTTACAAAAAAAAAACGAAATACACCCGAAGTAAAACTTAGTTAAAGTTTTACATAGGAAGGGTCAAGTACTACGTGAAAATAGGTTTCTTATAGTTCCTGAACCATTAATTTTTTATTAAAAAAAAACGTTATTTTCGTACTCTGTGCACTTATCTATTAACAGCTTGACTCTTTTTCACACGATTTTAAAAATCAAACATGTTTTTAAATGGGAATGTATGGACCTTTAAGACGATAAAGAACAATATATTGTCAGGCTATGCTTGTTGGGACCTTACACCGGGTAAAATAAAAAAACCCAATGTTTAATTTTTTCTACTTTGACCAATATGTATTAATAATCTAAACGTAAATTTATTTTCGAATAACCTGATATCTCAACTATTGAAATTGCATAAAAACTGTGGAAGTAAGCAATTTAAAAATACGGCTTTAAATTTATACGTGCATTAGGGTGGTTTTAGTGTATATGGGCGGATGTTTTCCTGAAATTTGTAAGTGCTCACTTCTATAAATGTGCCATTTACTACAAAAATACAATTGCCAAAAAATGAGCACAATCGGAACATGCCTTCCCGTGCCCTGATGTTTAAAAAAATCAAAATTTTTCAGGAAAATGCGATATTTTTCTGCTTTAGCTTACGACTGATTCTATCTAAAGCTATAAGTTTACAATTAGATGAAAGGTAATTTTGTTAAGTCAATTATAATACTTTTTTTTCAAAAATATGCGGGTTCGAAGATATTTAATGGGTAAAATTGGGGTAAATTGCCTCCAGTATGGCACTTTATAGCAAGACTCGAGTTTCTCCAGATTATTTCAAAATATCCAGACCTCAACTGTACAAATGGACACATTGGCGCATATTCATAGTCATATTTAGTTCACAACAAGTCGAAACTATTCTAAGTTACTACTAAATCTATTCATAGTCGCGTTGTTTCGACTTATCTTGATAAGTGCCAACTTAAAATTTAGTTTGATCTGCAGCTGCAATTAAGTAGAATTCTTTTATTAAATTAAGGGAAAAAGACGAAATATGTAAAAATTAACTTGACTGAGCGTGATTTTGATAATAGTGAATGATTTCCAACTTACAAAGAGTTTACTTCGTATTATTATTCTAATAAAGCTACATCACAATTATATAATTAAATTATTTAGATCAATTCTTAAACAATAGGTCAATGTCAAGTATGTTCTGTTAAAGTAAATTTGTGCACAAACATCGACTACTGCGGTTGTTCTGCCTATTTTACACAATTAACAAGAAAATAATACCTCCTTCTTCTGCCTAAACATGCAATGAAAATAGAAATTACATAAACGGATGATCAAACATGATATTATTTAATAAAAATATAATTTTTCCAAAATATCGTAGAGAAAAATCGACACATTTTCACACTCGTTTTGCTATATCGTAAAACTAAAAGTTCTATTCCCACAACATCGACACAATTCATCGTATGTGTTGAATGAATATAATATTTTATACAACTCTACGTAAATCCAACCATGTAATTGAAGTAAACGTAAGATTAAGAAATGTCAAATAAAAAAAGGCGTAAGTACTAGGTACTCATGAAATTTGATGTGTAAACATATGCGAACGGCAAAGCATAAAAGTACGTTTACATATAAATATAATCTCAATAAAAGCTCGTTAGCTGTCAAATTGGTTGTGCTTGTTATTCACAAAACTCGAGGAAAAGCTAAACTTCTTCTCTGTGCAACCGTGGTCACTTTTTTCTGCAACACATATTATGCCATTTAAATATATTTTAACTGAATATTTTATTAAAAATACCTTTACAAAGCTATTTTCCTTACTAGCGTCAATTTTTGTTTACTTTAACATTTGACATTCCTCCTCTTCTTCGCAAGTATAATCGATAAAACTAGGTTGGACACCAAAAAGTTATCGGTTTAATCTGAAATATTTTTAATTACAATTTTGCATGGCTAATCTCTTTTTCTAATAACAGATTAGGGAGTTAAGCTCGAAAATTAGGACAATCTTTTTATATGTAATGCTATTATTAGGCGATTCAGTTACATACATACAAATGTAGGTTAGGTTAGAAATTAAACATTAATTTCACTTAATTTTATTAATTTTGCTGATTTAATTTTTTTAATTCATTTTCATTTTTAATTCCTTTAATACATGAAATTATCGGTATGATTGATAAAATATACTTGTATATACTTGTGACTCAAGGGCGTTAAAATATCTTGGAAACACCGCATCAGTTATTGTTTTTGAGCTTATCGTTTGAGCATTTCTATTTTTATATATTCCTAAATTTAGTTTTTCTTTTCGGAATATAATCTGTGGTTCATGTAAATGCAGTTCATGTTGCAGGATTTTACCCGATGCTTTTTTGTTCCGTACGTTTTGCTGTTACTCACTTTCTACTAGAGCTCTAGATACCCGGGTATCGAGCAATGCGAGTAGCTCGATACTCGCTCGAAACTCGTTCATTGCTCAACTGCTCAAATGTTTGTTCAAAATTTTCGAGTTTTTGAACAATTTCATAAACAAAAGAAAATTTGTAAATTGTATTTGTCAGCAGCTGCTTTCTAATTCATGTTAAATAAATTATATTATTAAATAACAATGTAACAATCTTTGCATTATATATCAATAGTTTGAAAAATTTAAAAAGTTGCTACCAAAAATGTCAATATAATAAAAAAAACATTGCTCAAATTACTCGAAAAAACTCGAATTGCTCGAGCTCATGCTCGGAAATTTTCGAGTAATGAGCATTGAACAAGTGTGCGAGTACTCGCTGCTCATATACCCGGGCTGTTTGAAAATGTGCGAACAAAATCGAGAGCTCTACTTTCTACTCTCGCTTCAGAGAGTGATTTTGCTGTTTGACCTTTTTCTAGGATTTTACACGAAAAGTATTGGATCAGAGCTATTATATCATCCATACATATGCATATTATAAATAAATATATTCATGTATGTTCATCAGTTATCAACGGTCCAGATGATTTCAGTATTTTTTTAAATTTTCGCCTTGCTTTTTTATCAAAATAGACTACTAAACCTATGCCTACGGTGACCATATTAACCAACGTAAAATAAAGGACATTTATTTTCAAAATTATTTGTGAATACGTACATACATACAACTTGTATGATAAAAGTACCTTACCCATATCGTAATTTAAATAAGATACTTACCAGTTAATTATAATATTTAATTGTATAAGCCCCCCTGCTGTAGCGAAAAATTAAGCCTAATCCTTTTCAAGGACTTCGCCATCCTTTGCTACCATAAGGCGTTTACCATAATTCACACTGCATGACGAAGCCAGCACACACTGGTTCAAAATTTTGTGTAATTTTTTCGTTTTGAGAGAACCATACAATTGTTTTCAACTAGTTTTTGTTATGTAACATTTATTAACTGGAACAGAAGAATATATTTTCTTCAAAATTGCTACTTTTTCTGCATTTTGTACAAAAAAACTTAATATAAACAAATACAAATTTTCAAATCAGGTTCAACTGGTCTCTTGCAAATATTGTAAACTTTCATAAAAGAATAATAAAAATTAATCAAATTAAGTGAAAAATGAAGCCTGCAGTGAATTAAGAACACTAAATACCAGTTTTGAACCACTGTGCAGCGGGGGTTTATTGTTCTCTTTCAGTGGAACTGGAAACTCAGCGTGCAACATGATCCTGGACACAACTTTCCCTTGTGCTTTATAGATTGTACAAAGATTACCGATTAAATAGAAACCCTTAAATGGGGTGCGAAACAAACTGGCGAAGTTTCCATTATATTTTATAAGGGACATTTTTATTTTACATATTCTGTGTTTAAAAATTTACCTCTGAAAAATTCAGAGCTGGTTTAAAGGACAATTTGTGGGGGAGATGAGCTCGGCCTCCCCCCTGCCCCTACCTGGCTACGCCCATGGCTACATATGTATAATGGGATATATATTTTATTTCTATTTTTGTTTTAAGTAATATGTGTGTATTTTATTTTTACTAGTATTCATCTCTGTTTTGTACTATAAAAGATCTATGATCTTATTGTACTAATGTTTTTTTCTCTTAATAAATGAAATGAAACGAAACGATTCATGGACTGATGGGACAAAACTTTTCCCATGTATCACATATAATTCATGATGATTTATGTTAATAAATATATAAAAGCTGAAATAAAAGTATTTAAAGTCGGTCCAAAAATTTCGGGGTGTGTCTAAACCCCCAAACCCCCGCCCCCCTTAGATCCGCCACTTTTTATTTTACATTTCCAAATGTGAAAAATTAGATCAAATTGGTACTAAAAATAAATAAAAAAACTGTAACAGCGATTTTTTCATACAGGGGTAGGGTTCGAAATTTCAGACTTTGGTATCGATACTGAGTACTCATTCTGGCAACGAGCTCATGGTATCGATACTCTAAAAGTATCAGGGAAAAAGTATCGATACTACTCAGTATCGGATTCATTAAAATACGTTTTTTGGGATACTAAAATTATTTTGTTCTTCAATCGTATATCTATATATATTTCCTGAAATTAAAACAATAGACATTTAAAATATTTGATTTTTATTTCATTGCAGAATTTACTTCCACGTTAGAAGTAATTTAAACGTTAAATGTACATACATAAATACACACATATTTACTTTCACGAATTTTAAATTTTATTAAGAATTTTTGGAAACTTTGTGGGTATGCATTTTTGTAGCCTATTCAATTTTGTATAATATTGTGCAAGTTTTAATTAAAAGTCAACGGTAGTAGGCTACACGGAAAGTTGTAATGGTTACAAAACTGCATCCCCTAAAAGTTTCTAAAAATTCTGTATTTTCGTGAACTTTAAAGTAAAGTTTAAAGTAAAGTTTTATGGCCTTATTCATAAAAATAAAAAAGGTTTATAAACTGAAAAATGTATGAAAGTGTCATTTTATTTAAGCTCTTTAAGCCTACTTTATTTTTTATGAATAAGACCATTAAACTTAAACTTATTTGGTTTATGTTATGTAACAGGCTACACGAAATTTCAGTTTATTTTAAGTGATGGACAAAATTGAATGATAGTAATTCATATAAGCAAAGAAAATTGGGTTGCCAATGGAAGACAAAATTTAAAAAGGGTGTTTTTTAAAAAGTATTCGATACTACGAGTACTTTGGAAAGTATCGAGTAAAATCACCAAATAAGGTATCGAGTATTAAAGTACTCGTTTTTATACCCTCAGTATCGATACTTACTCAATATCGATAGTATCGTTCGAACCCTATACAGGGGGGAGCGGGATCTTCAAAATACCACGCTTGGTCACAATGAGGGGCGGGGGCTTAAGTTTTTATCACGTTAAAAATGGGAAAAGTGGGTCACGTGGTATGGGTACGTTCCCTTATTTCTATTTCACACTTAGATCATGGATCCACAGTTCGGCCATTTTGGATTTTTGTTTTTTGCGATTTGCAAGCTTATTTTGCATTTTTCGTAAAACATGGTTAAGTACAAATCTGTAGAGAATTTGATTTCCCAAATTTTTTATATGAAAAATCTATAAATAAAAAAACATTTTTTATTGTGAATAATTAGCAAAAACTTCGAAAAAATTTTACATCGTCACGGGTTTCACCATTTTTCGAAAACTTCTGTTGAAAATACGTAGCATACTGAAATTTCAAAGTTGTAGAGAAATTCATTATCCGCAACTTTGGTACGATGTTTTTTTGTATGATGCTTAGACCACGACCAGTTACTTGTCAAACATGTCACGTCACGGTACAGTTAGGGACACGATATCGAACCGAAAGTATCGATATGGTACTCATTTAAAGTATCGCTTTAAAAATGTCGGGTACCCATTAATATCGGAATAAAAAGACTCGATATTCCAAATATCGATACTAAAAACCAAAAAATTTATCTGAATATAGGTATCGCATATAGGCCACTGGGGGTGTAGTGGTTAGAAGTGCGCAAACCTTGAAAATGAAAAACAGTTTCCCATAAAATACAATCGCCGTTCAGAGTCGACATAAAACTGTAGGCACCCCCTTTGTGCCACAACATAAAGGCACACGCGATAAATCGGAGGAGAAGTTCGGCCACACACTAAGTTATTGTGTAAGCGCCGGACTTTATTATTATTACAACACGTAGAGATTGATGTGTTGACCTAGCCCACCACATGCAATCCTAACCATAGTACACATTTCTGCACTTTAAAGCCCAATTTATATCGGGAAGAATTGTTACATGCCAACCTTATATGCGTGCGTAAAAAGCTAACTCAAATTCCAAGATTTGTCTTGCGTGACATTTCGATTTGACGTTTATGCTCAATTGGCATTTTGGCGCGACTATGAATTCACATTTTTCTCGGCAAACTTCTGTAAATTTGACAGTAATGTAGCTCTGAGAAATCATGCACGCAAATTGATTTGGGTTTATCAAATGAGAAAAACTTGCGTGCGTGCGTAGAAAAACTATCGCTGGTAATATTAGGTTGAGCTGTTAATAACATTATCCTTCACCGAGAAAAAGAAAAACGCGTTGTAAGTATAAAAATCTTTTATTTGATTACCGCTTAAAAATGTTCGTATTTAAATCAAGTGAAAAGTCTTAACAAAATGGATTTTTCCATTATACATACACTACGTACATATAATGGAAATATTCAATTCAAATACGCTCGTATTAAAATGAAGCATTTTTCACTACACGGATGGTGTTTTGCACGTCTCGGATGCTTTTTCATATGTAATTAAGAAGGTATATGTATACAAAGCATGCACAGTGGTCACAACACATATACACACACATGGTATGACATAATGTTGATTCAAACTCAACTCAACTATGGCTGTAACTGAGTGTGCAAAGACGCTTGATACAATTGGTTGCGGCCAAGAGGGTCCGGGTTCAATTACCATCAGACGGAACATAAAATAATATTTTTTTTCTTCTTAATTACGAAAAAGCATCTGTGCACTTCAAAACCACATATTTTATAACGTATATACTCAAATTTAAAACGAGTACTTTTTTCAATTTAGCACGTTTTTTTTATTCTAAAATTTTTTCCCCTCATTGTTGGAATGTGAGTTTATGACATTCGATACGATACTAGGGTTCTGGTACTCGATTCCAAAAAATATCGTTTTAAAACTATCGAGTAGAAAATATCGGTATCGAATGCCAAAAGTATCGATATGGTATCGAAATTCGTGTCCCTAGGTACAGTACGATGGCCAAAATTTTATAGGACGGATTACAAAGATTAAGTTCTTAAAATTAGACGCCTCCATTGGAAATAGTGTGGCCTTTTGAAAAATTCAACATGGCGTCTCAAATATGGCGTCTAACCTAACCGTAAATTAGATTTTGCTTTACAACTTTTGTGCCACCGGAGAACCCAACACTAAAGAAAAAGTAACAGCAGGTTGTTATGCTTTTTAGGTTGCTGATTACGAACCTAGAGCATGATTTTAAAAATTCATGATGGCGAATCCAATATGGCGGCCAAAAAATTTAAGTCGATCCGGTTCGCTTGAATCATTTTCCTCTGGGGTTCTTGGGGCCGCTGATTACGAATTTGTTGTCAGGTTGGAAAAAATTCAGCATTAGCAGTTTTTACTAAGTATTCAAATTAAAAAATGCGTTTTTTAAAAGATCTTCTAAATAACAAATGTGGGACATTAAATTCTCTACAAATTTGTATTCAACCATTTTTTACGAAAAATGCAAACTAAGCTTGCAAATCGCAAAAAACCCAGAAAACCTAAAATCCAAGATGGCGGAATGTTGACATATGAAATTTAGAGGCAAGAAAGTAGATCCATGATCAACGTGTAAAATAGAAGTTAACTGCGTCAAAAATCGCTGTTAAAAATTTTTTTTGAGAAAAAGTCTAAATTTACTGGCCTAGTTGGCAGACATAAGTTCTTACATGTAAAAATTTTAGCTGCAAGACTTCCAACAATAAAAAAATTTAACTATCAGAATTTTAATCGTAAAAAAAATCTTAGGTAATGTTTTCAAATATGAATACATGAATACACGAATATATGTAAGGACACATTTTGTAATGCACAGATCTTGACATACTCATTAATTAGTACATATGAAGGGGTTATAATAATTAGGGTCTAAGTGAGATTTTTTGAAAATATAAGTTATAGCCATATTTGTATAGTTAAATATAGTATTTATTTGGTGACAAAGAGTAAACATTTTTTGAATTAGTAAATTTACCTGCATTCATTTAGGCAAGAATCATTTCAAATGAATTTACCCAGAATTTACAATAAGTAATCAACTTTAACTTTAATTATCTTAAAACAATGTCAGGCCTACTTAAATCCTTTTGATTCTAACCCCTTCATATATCAAGCGATTGCGCAGTTTAACTCAAATGCATTTGTGTATGTGATTAAGTTAAGTGACATTTTGACAAGTCTTGGTTATTTCTCTAGCACATAACATAACCAGCACCACATAAATCAACATTCCAAACTTCTTACAAAAATTTTAGATATTCCACAAACTTGAACAATTACACCCACAAGTTTTCAACTTTTTATTCAAAATTTTTTTAATTGTCGAGCATCCTCTATGGGAGTAAATTCTCAACACCGTCAGCCAAAAATAAAAAATAAAAAATCAGTGCGATTTTATACCTTGAAATTTTCACTTTAACCTACTAAAATTTAATGGGCTATAATACTGCGTTTTTCTAAAAAAAATTAATAATTAGTTTACAATATTTTAATGTAATTGTTAAAGTTTGTTTAGTTTTTATAAATTGTGTACAAAGATTGAAATGTGGATTTATGTGGTGCTAGTAATTTAATGTGCTAAACTTCTATAAAAAAATTATAAAAATTAAATAAACAAAAGAAAAATAGCCAAACTGGTAAACATGTCACTTAACTTATTCAGCTGACCTCGAGGGTATATGTATTAACGTTTGTTGAACCGACGTAAAAAATTAATCATATAAATATAAAAAGTATGGTTATGTTGTAAGCTAAAGTATACAATTATTTTTTCTGATAACCAGGCGATATTTCTGCGTAAAATATCGATATCTGATATTATCATCCAAAAAATATCGCGCCGATAATAACGTATCGGAAGCAAAAAATATTGTCAATGCACTTCTTTTGTTTTGCTCAGTTGCAGCTTTTTAAGTTGTTATTTTAAGACAGATTCATTGGCTTTACTCAACCGAAAACACAAAACAGGTAACACGCGCGAAGAGGGAAAAGTGTTCTGCTCAGTAAAAGACCGAGTGTGCTTCATTTTTTCCGGTTTTGTTAGTGAGCATACAGCATTGGAAAAATGTGTCAACAGTTATTTGCGAGCTCTGAAAAACATTGAGGCAAAAAATTCCAAATGGAGAATGTGAAAAATTTTTAGGATTCTCACCAATAATGCTGTAAATTATTTCGCCATTTGCGCACTCGTCGAGATCCGTCGCCACCACCGTGTGTATAACCACTAAATCATTGTTTTCCGGTACGGAGAGCGGATAACAAGTACCCTGACGAAATTCAGGCGCATGATCATTAACGTCGGTGATTGTGATGATTATTGTGGCAATGTCAAATTGTCCACTTGATGTCGCGGCTGTCGCTGCGAAAGGCACTGCCGATTCGGGTATTGGGGACGCGGTGACAGTGTTGCTTGCCGTCGTGGCAAATCCTGAGGTGCTTGCGTACGTGGCAGCGATTGTTGTAGCGGCATTATTTGTGTCATATACGTAGATTGGTATCGTGTAACGCGCTTTCGTTTCGCGATCAAATTGTCCGCGTGTGGTGACAATGCCGCGCTGCCGATCAACGTGGAAATTATTATCGGCGCCACCTTCTGGCATCTCGTAGTTAAGATTTTCTAAAAAAGAAAAATAGACCGACCGTGAGGAATACGTAAAGGCGTATATTATAGAATAGAAGAAGATTTCATTGGCCGTTCTTTAATTGAATATGCAAGTTCGAAAAGGGCACATCTCGCATAATTTACATAAAATACATTTTTTCATATCAATGTAATCTATGTCAATTGTACTGTCAATGTCATTGCGAGTACCGAGTAATTTTGCATAGGTCACAACCCTTGGAGAAATAATTAATTTATTTCTTTTCCTAAACACTTTAAATGTTCGGACATCTGCCCTTTTCGAAATTGCATATTCAATTGTAGTTTGCATATGGAAGCTAGTTGTAATTGTAGATTAAACATATCGCCCAATTTCTGCGTAAACCTTTTATCTGCAATAGCAGCATTTTTGAGATCGTAAGAAAAAGTATTAATTTTCTCTCTCTGGGATATAATTAACACATTCTATATATAATATTTCTGGTTTTACTAAGTCCAACCCTCCAAATAGTTGTCTCTTTGTTAGTTTTCGGAAACAATTTAGAAACGTGGCAGGGTGTCCAGATTAAGTACACCGTGTTACAAAAAAAAACGAAATACACCCGAAGTAAAACTTAGTTAAAGTTTTACATAGGAAGGGTCAAGTACTACGTGGAAATAGGTTTCTTATAGTTCCTGAACTATTAATTTTTTATTAAAAAAAAACGTTATTTTCGTACTCTGTGCACTTATCTATTAACAGCTTGACTATTTTTCACACGATTTTAAAAATCAAACATGTTTTGAAATGGGAATGTATGGACCTTTAAGACGATAAAGAACAATATATTGTCAGGCTATGCTTGTTGGGCCCTTACACCGGGTGATATAAAAAACCCATTGTTTAATTTTTTCTACTTTGACCAATATGTATTATTTACCTAAACGTAAATTTATATTCGAATAACCTGATATCTCAACTATTGAAATTGCATAAAAACTGTGGAAGTTAAGCAATTTAAAAATACGGCCTTAAATTTATACGTTCATTAGGGTGGTTTTAGTGTATATGGGCGGATGTTTTCCTGAAATTTGTAAGTGATCACTTCTATAAATGTGCCATTTACTACAAAAATACCATTGCCAAAAAATGAGCCCAATCGGAACATGCCTTTCCGTGCCCTGCTGTTTGAAAAAATCACAATTTTTCACAATGCGATATTTTTCTGCTTTAGCTTACGACTGATTCTATCTAAAGCTATAAGTTTACAATTAAGGTAATTTTGTTAAGTCAATTATAATACTTTTTTTTCAAAAATATACGGTTTCGAAGATATTTCGATCGACTTATCTTGATAAGTGCCAACTTAAAATTTAGTTTGATCTGCAGCTGCAATTAAGTAGAATTCTTTTATTAAATTAAGGGAAAAAGACGAAATATGTAAAAATTAACTTGATTGAGCGTGATTTTGATAATAGTGAATGATTTCCAACATAGAAAGAGTTTACTTCGTATTATAATTATAATAAAGCTACATCACAATTATATAATTAAATTATTTAGATCAATTCTTAAACAATAGGTCAATGTCAAGTATGTTCTGTTAAAGTAAATTTGTGCACAAACATCGACTACTGCGGTTGTTCTGCCTATTCTACACAATTAACAAGAAAATAATACCTCCTTCTTCTGCTTAAACATGCAATGAAAATAGAAATTACATAAACGGATGATCAAACATGATATTATTTAATAAAAATATAATTTTTCCAAAATATCGTAGAGAAAAATCGATACATTTTCACACTCGTTTTGCTATATCGTAAAACTAAAAGTTCTATTCCCACAACATTGACACAATTCATCGTATGTGTTGAATGAATATAATATTTTATACAACTCTACGTAAATCCAACCATGTAATTGAAGTAAACGTAAGATTAAGAAATGTCAAATAAAAAAAGGCGTGAGTACTAGGTACTCATGAAATTTGATGTGTAAACATATGCGAACGGCAAAGCATAAAACTACGTTTACATATAAATATAATCTCAATCAAAGCTCGTTAGCTGTCAAATTGGTTGTGCTTGTTATTCACAAAACTCGAGGAAAAGTTAAACTTCTTCTCTGTGCCACCGTGGCCACTTTTTTCTGCAACACATATTATGCCATTTAAATATATTTTAACTGAATATTTTATTAAAAATACCTTTACAAACCTATTTTCCTTACTAGCGTCAATTTTTGTTTACTTTAACATTTGACATTCCTCCTCTTCTTCGCAAGTATAATCGATAAAACTAGGTTGGACACCAAAAAGTTATCGGTTTAATCTGAAATATTTTTAATTATAATTTTGCATGGCTAATCTCTTTTTCTAATAACAGATTAGAAGTTAAGCTCGAAAATTAGGAGAATCTTTTTATATGTAATGCTATTATTAGGCGATTCAGTTACATACATACAAATGTAGGTTAGGTTAGAAATTAAACATTAATTTCACTTAATTTTATTAATTTTGCTGATTTAATTTTTTTTATTCATTTTCATTTTTAATTCCTTTAATACATGAAATTATCGGTATGATTGATAAAATATACTTGTATATACTTGTGACTCAAGGGCGTTAAAATATCTTGGAAACACCGCATAAGTTATTGTTTTTGAGTTTATCGTTTGAGCATTTCTATTTTTATATATTCCTAAATTTAGTTTTTCTTTTCGGAATATAATCTGTGGTTCATGTAAATGCAGTTCATGTTGCAGGATTTTACCCGATGCTTTTTTGTTCCGTACGTTTTGCTGCTACTCACTTTTTACTCTCACTTCAGAGAGTGATTTTGCTGTTTGACCTTTTTCTAGGATCAGAGCTATTATATCATCCATACATATGCATATTATACATAAATATATTCATGTATGTTCATCAGTTATCAACGGTCCAGATGATTTCAGTATTTTTTTAAATTTTCGCCTTGCTTTTTTATCAAAATAGACTACTAAACCTATGCCTACGGTGACCATATTAACCAACGTAAAATAAAGGACATTTATTTTCAAAATGATTTGTGAATACGTACATACATACACTTGTATGATAAAAGTACCTTACCCATATCGTAATTTAAATAAGATACTTACCAGTTAATTATAATATTTAATTGTACAAGCCCCCCTGCTGTAGCGAAAAGTTAAGCCTAATCCATTTCAAGGACTTCGCCATCCTTTGCTACCATAATGCGTTTACCATAATTCACACTGCATGACGAAGCCAGCACACACTGGTTAAAAATTTTGTGTAATTTTTTCGTTTTGAGAGAACCATACAATTGTTTTCAACTAGTTTTTGTTATGTAACATTTATTAACTGGAACAGAAGAATATATTTTCTTCAAAATTGCTACTTTTTCTGCATTTTGTACAAAAAAATTTAATATAAACAAATACAAATTTTCAAATCAGGTTCAACTGGTCTCATGCAAATATTGTAAACTTTCATAAAAGAATAATAAAAATTAATCAAATTAAGTGAAAAACGAAGCCTGCAGTGAATTAAGAACACTAAATACCAGTTTTGAACCACTGTGCAGCGGGGTTTATTATTCTCTTTCAGTGGAACTGGAAACTCAGCGTGCAACATGATCCTGGACACAACTTTCCCTTGTGCTTTATAGATTGTACAAAGATTACCGATTAAATAGAAACCCTTAAATGGGGTGCGAAACAAACTGGCGAAGTTTCCATTATATTTTATAAGGGACATTTTTATTTTACATATTCTGTGTTTAAAAATTTACCTCTGAAAAATTCAGAGCTGGTTTAAAGGACAATTTTAGAAATAAAGGACAAAAGGCGTCCTTTATTTTGAAAATAATTACAAAGGACAGCGGGATTGTCCTTTAAAATAAAGGACGGATGGTCACCGTACCTATGCCTAACACCATCTACGAATATCAAAATGCATGTGCGGAGTTTAAATAATCGGAAGTAATAATCAATTGTAGCGCATTTCCTCTTACTATGCATATGCCTAAATGTATACAACCATTTGGCAAGCAAACACAGGGTGCTTCTTAGGAAAATAAAAATTGTATGCTGAAATACACATGTTAAGCCCTTCGAAATTTTGTGCTGGAATATGCGTTACAGCTTCGCAAATTTTACCCCTACCGAAACCAAAGATGTATACACATCAAAAAAACACATGCCTCGGATGATACCCCCTTCTGGAATATCCGAACCTTTAATCGGGCTGCCCGGCTGGTTGATGTCCTAGAGAAAATAAAGGCTGACGTCACTGCCATCCATAAAATGAGATGGACGGGGCGAAGAAGGTAAGCATGGTGCCTTGCGACGTCTACTACAGTTGGCACGTAAAGGAACGCAAGTCGGTGTTGAACTTGTGGTGGGAGATAGACCGGCGGTCACTCTAGTGGGCGAAAGTCTACACCCACAATCCGCATCAAAGCGAAATTCTTCAACATCTCGCTCATATGTGCCAATGCCCCGATGGAAGAGAAGGACGAGGCATCCAAGGATCTCTTAACTTAGAGCGTACATTTTAGCGCTTCCCCCGGCACGTATAAAAATCATGCTTGGCGATTTAAATGCCAAGGTGGGCAACGCAGGGATCTTTGTCGCCAGGGTCGGAAAATTCAGCCTCCACATAGAAATGCCGGGCTGAGGCTGATCGACTTTGCCGGGGCCCGAAACTTGGCAGTATGTAGTACCGGGTTCTAGCAAGCAAAGATCCATCAAGCTACATGAGTGACTGCACATCGAAAAACGGGACCCCAAATCGAGCTTGTTGTAATAGATAGAAGGCATGCTTCCAGTGTTTTAGATGTACATACGTACATCTCCGAGGGCCACACATCGACTCGCACCACTATATTGATGCAGCCAATATACGATCCCACCTCGGTGCAGCAAAAAAGGGGCCCCAATAATGCAAGGAAAGTTCAACGTCGAAAAGCTGCAATCAAAACAGACGGCCGATGGATTCGCCGCTAGACTCTCACACCTGCTGTGAGAGAGCACAGCGACATACGCGTGCAGTGGAACCACATTTCCCGCTCATTAGTGGTACGATGAGGAGTGTCAAGAAGCTGCAGACAAAAATGCTTGAAATGCTGGCCGACAGAGAAAACAGTCGACATTTTTTAGCAGAGAGTTGAGCGGCTTACGGAAGGTTTCAAGACTCCTGTAGGAAAAACCATGGCCACCTTGTGACCGATGTCCAGAACGTACTCAAATTAGGGAAGAACGACTGTTCGACCCTTTTGAATGGCAGAAGCACTGAAAGAAGTGGAGAAGACGAACCCAAGTCCCCAGTCGATGCCGATGGAGTCGATATCCCTGACTATGACGAGGTGCGAATAACGATTATACTGATGAAAAGTAACAAATCTGCTTGAGCTGCCGGCCTGTCAGCTGAGTTATTCAATTACGATGGCAAGGAGCTAATAAGATGCCATGCCCAACGACTGGAATTCAAGTGCGCTCTGCCCAATCCACAAGAAAGGTTACCCTGCCATGCGTGCCAACTACCGAAGGATCAGCCTTCTAAGCATAGGTTGCAAGATATTATCGAATGTATTGTGTTAAAGACTGAATACCACCATCCATGAACTGATTGGGCCTTATCAGTATGGCCCTAGACCTAGCAAATCCACCATAGATCACGTATTCACAATAAGCCAAATCTTGTAAAAAACCCGCGAGAAAAGGATGAACACTCACCACCTATTTGTCGACTTTAAAGCCGCTTTCGACAGCACTAAAAGGAGTTGCATATACGCCGCTATGTCTGAATTTGGCATCCCCTCTACGGTTGCCAGACGTACTGATTCTGTCAGTAGAGTACTGTTTTTTCAACTCTTGTACTGATTTTATTCATTTCTTCAATCAGTACGCTAATGTCCTGATTTTTCAAAATTTGTACTGATTTGAACTGAATTTTCAATTCAAACAAAAAACTTAAGTATTAAGTTGTTACATAACGTCGTAACTTCCTTAAACTGTACTGTAAAAAGTAAGATTATAATTTAATTATAGTTGACATGTTTCCGATAATGTTTGATATGCCTAAGAAATTAATAAAAAAAAAAAATATCAATCCTTTTATGGGCATATCGCCGGGTCGTTACATACCAGATTTTAATATAAAAATCCACCTAAGATTTAACTGTCATCGGTGATGTTAATTCGGACCTTGTATCACCTTGACAGAAGAATTTACTTTTACATTGCAAAGTCGGAATTAACACCGGTGATGACAAATAAGACCCAGATGGGTTCTAACATCACAAAGTTGTTTTTGTGAAAATTGCAGATAGAGGCTATTGAATATAAGCCCTCGATAATAGGTTTGTTCCATAAGCTACTCGAAGTAACTTCGAGTTACACATACGCGTTCCACAAGTAAGTTTTAGAGTTTCTTTGATATACGCTCACAGTGTGAACTTTGCTCGAGTTTTTCTACAGAGGATCTTAAGTATAAAGTTTTCTTCCTGGCGCAAAGAAAGAAACCGGCTTCTAATTAAAAATTTTTAAGTGAACTGCATATTAAAAGTAATTTTAAATTGAACAAGTAAAAGCAGCGCTGTCTTCGGCTATGCCGAAGGCTTCATACCTTTCATGAACATCTGAAAACTTTACTTTAACAGATTACTGTACATATTTGAAAAAATTTATATATTCACAGCACACATAGATAGAGGAATTACATATATAAAAAATCTAACCTAAACAATTAGAGGTATGGAAGATATGCCTTATATAGCACCAATCTTAGTTGTTTTCACTGCTGTGTGATCGGTATACAAACCGGTAACACAATGTAATGGGTTTAGCTTCCTACATTAAGGAAATATATCGCAAAAACTGGTATAGGAACAATCAGTGGTATAAGAGATAAAGCTTATACAGCATAGGTTTTGACGATTTTCTCAGTAGAATTTGTATTATTATTTATACAATAGCTTACGAAATTAACCAATTTTAGCTGTCCAAATAAATTGGTTTTACATTAAAATCCCATATCTGAACAATCAGTTGTATGGAGGCAATATATAAGCTATAGTGACCCGATCTTTGTTAATTTCACTGTAAACTATCTGTTGATAATGAGTTAAAATAGTGCGAAATATCATGTTTCTAGCTGCATATATGGAGAAGTTATAACGAAATATCTCATAACTGAATAATCAGTTGAATGGGAGATATATGTGACCCGATCTTTATTATTTTCACTGTAAATATTCTGTTAATAATGAGTGAAAATTGTGAGAATTTTCATGTGTAGCTCCATAAATGGAGAAGTTATGGCAAAAAATCTCATATCTGAACAATCAGTTGTATGGAGGCTATAGGTAAAGTATTATTTTTATAATGAGTGACAACAGTGCAAAATTTCATGTTACTAGCTCCTTGAATGGAGGAGTTATAACGAAAAATCTTATATCTGAACAATCAGTAGTATGGGAGCTACAGCTTATAGTGACACGAGCTTTGTAATTTTCACTCCAAGTTTTCTGTTAATAACACTGGTCTACAAGGGTTTTGCGAATAAGACGGGACCTGGTGTTTCCGAACGGATTTTTCGTGCTGAACACGAATCTGGGGTCCAAAACTTCCCATCACGTCACGTTTTCGAGAAAAAAGGGGTTGAAACCCCTAAAAACAGCGTTTTTGGACATTTTCGAAAAATTGTAGAGCCGAACCCTAACGTGCTACAAACTTTGCATATGTCAGAAATTAAAGGTAAAATTGTGCCCTTTCGAATGAGCCTTATGCCAAGTTGATCGCATGTGCCCTTGGAGCAGGGGGTGTATTTGTGTCTAGGGGTGCAGGAAAAAACAGCGTTTTTGGCCATTTTTGAAAAATTGTAGAGCTGAACCCTGACGTGCTACAAACTTTGTATATGTCAGAAATTAAAGGCTAAATCGTGCCCTTTCGAATGAGCCCTATGCCGAATTAATCGCATGCACCCTTAGATCAGGGGGTGTATTTGTGTCTAGGAGTCCAGGGAAAATTGATCGCAGAAAGAATTTCATCTTAAACGACCATATAAAATGAATGATGCTAAGGTCTTAACTACATTAAGAGTAATCAGCGACTTTTAATATAGTTAAAACCTTGGCATTATTAATTTTCTATGATCGTTTAAGATTAAATTCTTTCTGTGATCAATTTTTCCTGCACCCCTAAACACAAATACACCCCCTGCTTTAAGGGTGCACGCGATCAATTCGGCATAGGGCTCATTCGAAAGGGAACGGTTTAGCCTTTAATTTCTGATATATGCAAAATTTGTACCACGTCAGGGTTCAGCTCTATAATTTTTCGAAAATGGCCAAAAACGCTGTTTTTAGGGGTTTCAGCACGAAAAATCCGTTCAGAAACACCAGGTCCCGTCTTATTCGCAGAAAAAAAGTTGAAATTTGTAGACCAGTGTAATGGGTGAAAGTATTGCAAAATTTCCTGTTCTTATCTGCATAAATGGAGAAGTTATAATTAAAATCTCATATCTGAATCAGTTGTATGGGAGCTATGTGTTATAGTGGTCCGATTCTTCCGGTTCCGACAAATGATTAATACAATATAAAAATACACCCACCTACCAAATTTCATCCGGATATCTCGAAAACTGAGAGACTAGATTGCATACAAACAGACGGACAGACAGACAGACGGACAAACGGCCATGGCTAAATCGACTCAGCTCGACGTTCTGATCATTTAAGTATACATTTTAATGGGTCTATCTTTTCTTATTCTGGTACCTGCAAACATCGGACCAAAGTTATAATACCATTTCATGCTCATGAAAGGTATAAAAATATAGAATTCTTTGACTATTTAAACACTGAAGATGGAAATGATCTCATCATTGCTATTGAAAAATGCCGTAAATATAATGATATGTATGTACACTCATGTTAAAATGAATAAACCTTTTTTTATGAACTATATTTTATTTAAATACCAAAATATTGTTAAAAACAACTACTCTGGCGTTTTGAAGTATTATTACATTCATAATTTTGCTTTGAATAAAAATGTACTGAAAAGTATTGATCTTTTTAGCAAGAAAAAGTCCAATGTACTGATTTCGCGCATAAAAATCTGGTAACCCTAATCCCCTCAAAACTCATATGGCTGTGTAAAATGACGCTGAGCAATACCACCAGGTCTGCCAGAAACGGGGTTTCAGAAAGGGTGACTTCCTTTCATGTGACTTTTTTTAATCCGATGTTTGAGAAGATAATAAGAGTTGCAGGAGTGAACCGCTCAGGAACAATTTACTACATGAGCGTACAATTGCTGGCTTATGTCGATGACACTGACATCATCGGTAAGAAAAACCGCGAAGCCTATTCTGCCTTTTCCAAGTTGGACAAGGAAGCAAAGCGAATGGGTTTCG
>NW_023458580.1:272257-274594 GCF_013731165.1 Rhagoletis pomonella | reverse complement strand
AAATCGCTTAGGCGGTTACAGCGCCAAATAAGAAGAAGAAGAAGATGACAAATAAGACCCAGATGGGTTCTAACATCACAAAGTTGTTTTTGTGAAAATTGCAGATAGAGGCTATTGAATATAAGCCCTCGATAATAGGTTTGTACCATAAGCTACTCGAAGTAACTTCGAGTGACACATACGCGTTCCACAAGTAAGTTTTAGAGTTTCTTTGATATACGCTCACAGTATGAACTTTGCTCGAGTTTTTCTACAGAGGATCTTAAGTATAAAGTTTTCTTCCTGGCGCAAAGAAAGAAACCGGCTTCTAATAAAAAATTTTTAAGTGAACTGCATATTAAAAGTAATTTTAAATTGAACAAGTAAAAGCAGCGCTGTCTTCGGCTATGCCGAAGGCTTCATACCTTTCATGAACATCTGAAAACTTTACTTTAACAGATTACTGTATTTGAAAAAATTTATATATTCACAGCACACATAGATAGAGGAGTTACATATATACAAAATCTAATCTAAACAATTAGAGGAATGGACGATATGCCTTATATAGCACCAATCTAAGTTGTTTTCACTGCTGTGTGATCGGTATGCAATGTAATGGGTTTAGCTTCCTACATTAAGGAGATATATCGCAAAAACTGGTATAGGAACAATCAGTGGTATAAGAGATAAAGCTTATACAGCATAGGTTTTGACGATTTTCTCAGTAGACTTTGTATTATTATTTATACAATAGCTTACGAAATTAATCAGTTTTAGCTGTCCAAATAAATTAGTTTTACATTAAAATCC
The DNA here is from genome assembly GCF_013731165.1 of Rhagoletis pomonella. Lineage (NCBI taxonomy): Eukaryota > Metazoa > Arthropoda > Insecta > Diptera > Tephritidae > Rhagoletis > Rhagoletis pomonella. The sequence continues at coordinate 273,802 of NW_023458580.1, read as the reverse complement.
CATATCTGAACAATCAGTTGTATGGAGGCAATATATAAGTTATAGTGACCCGATCTTTGTTAATTTCACTGTAAACTATCTGTTAATAATGAGTTAAAATAGTGCGAAATATCATGTTTCTAGCTGCATATATGGAGAAGTTATAACGAAATATCTCATAACTGAATAATCAGTTGAACGGGAGATATATGTTATAGTGACCCGATCTTTATTATTTTCACTGTAAATATTCTGTTAATAATGAGTGAAAATGGTGAGAATTTTCATGTGTAGCTGCATAAATGGAGAAGTTATGGCAAAAAATCTCATATCTGAACAATCAGTTGTATGGAGGCTATAGGTTATAGCGACCCGATCTTCGCCATTTTCATTGAAAGTATTATTTTTATAATAAGTGACAACAGTGCAAAATTTCATGTTACTAGCTCCTTGAATGGAGGAGTTATAACGAAAAATCTTATATCTGAACAATCAGTAGTATGGGAGCTATAGGTTATATTGACCCGATCTTTGTAATTTTCACTCCAAGTTTTCTGTTAATAATTGGTGAAAGTATTTCAAAATTTCATGTTCTTATCTGCATAAATGGAGAAGTTATAATGAAAAATCTCATATCTGAATCAGTTGTATGGGAGCTATGTGTTATAGTGGTCCGATTCTTCCGGTTCCGACAAATGATTAATACAATATAAAAATACACCCACCTACCAAATTTCATCCGGATATCTCGAAAACTGAGAGACTAGAATGCATACAAACAGACGGACAGACAGACGGACTGACGGACATGGCTAAATCGACTCAGCTCGACGTTCTGATCATTTAAGTATACATTTTAATGGGTCTATCTTTTCTTATTCTGGTACTTACAAACATCGGACCAAAGTTATAATACCATTTCATGCTCATGAAAGGTATAAAAATATAGAATTCTTTGACTATTAAACACTGAAGATGGAAATGATCTCATTATTGCTACTGAAAAATGCCGTAAATATAATGATATGTACACTCTGTTTAAAATGAATAAACATTTTCTTATGAACTATATTTTATTTAAATACCAAAATATTGTTAAAAACAACTACTCTGGCGTTTTGAAGTATTATTTGATACTTACATTCATAATTTTGCTTTGAATAAAAATGTACTGAAAAGTATTGATCTTTTTAGCATGAAAAAGTCTAATGTACTGATTTCGCGCATAAAAAATCTGGCAACCCTAATCCCCTCAAAACTCATATGGCTGTGTAAAATGACGCTGAGCAATACCACCCGGTCTGCCAGAATCGGGAAAGATATCTCCGAGCCGTTCGCCACCAAACGGGGTTTCAGAAAGGGTGACTTCCTTTCATGTGACTTTTTTTAATCCGATGTTTGAGAAGATAATAAGAGTTGCAGAAGTGAACCGCTCAGGAACAATTTACTACATGAGCGTACAATTGCTGGCTTATGTCGATGACACTGACATCATCGGTAAGAAAAACCGCGAAGCCTGTTCTGCCTTTTCCAAGTTGGACAAGGAAGCAAAGCGAATGGGTTTCG
>NW_023458580.1:270169-272157 GCF_013731165.1 Rhagoletis pomonella | reverse complement strand
TTCTGCCTTTTCCAAGTTGGACAAGGAAGCAAAGCGAATGGGTTTCGTTTGGTAAACGAGGACAAGACGAAGTATCTCCTGTCATCAAACAAAAAATCAGCACATTCGTGCCTTGGCACCCACGTCACTGTTGACAGTTATAATTTGGAGAAAGTAGAGAATTTCGTTTACTTGGTAACCAGCATTAACACCGATAATAATGTCAGCATGGAAATCCAAGGCAGAATCACTCTTGCCAACTAGTACCACTTTGGACTGAGTAGGCAATTCAGGAGTAAAGTCCTCTTTCGGCGTACGAAAACCACACTGTGGCTGCGTTTCTTTATACATTCCGGATATTCCCATTTCACAGCCGGAATAAACAGAATGCGTTTGAAATATACGTTAACATATCATCAGGAACGTTCTAAAGAATAAGTAAACAAAAATGTTTATTCCAAACGTTCAAAATGAATAAATAAATACAGCCTCTATAAGTCAGTCATCATGCCCGTGCTGGTATATGGCGCAGAAGCATGGATGATCAGGTGGCTCTTGGAGTATTCGAGTGAAAGATTTTGCGGAAGATTTACGGATCTTTACGCGTTGGCGACTGGCGTGCTTTGTTGAACTCGGCCAAAATCGCTTTAGCGGTTACAGCGCCAAATAAGAAGAAGAAGAAGAGAATATACATATGTATAACCTTATCAGTCACACAGTGTTATAATCAGCGTTGCCATAAGTCAAGATTTATCCTGAAAACGAAGATTTTTGGGCTGTTTTTTATGAAAAATCTTCAAAAGAAGATTTTTTAAAAAGCAAAATTTTACACTGAAAATATCTTCAAAATGAAGATGTTGGGGCGGTGAGATTTATAAAACAACGTCCATGTAAATATATCAACAAAAAATCTAATTAAAAAGCTCAAAATTGTTGTGGAACACTGTCGAATTTTCTTAAATTTTGTACAGAGATTGAAGTCTGGACTTTGGTTCTTGATAGATAACGAGCTATTCTTTCATAAAAAACAAGTAATTTTTAAACAAAAAAACACAAGCGACTTCAATTCTCATATAAAAATTGATCGTCAATTTCTTCATGATCCAATGACCGTATCTAAACCAAATTAGTATGAGACCACCCTTGAGGTACCACCTTTCCGATAAAAAGGAATTATCGAAATCAGTTCAAGTAGTCCAAAGTTATGCGGTAACATATATACATAAAAAATTATTCGCACGAACTGATAAACTCCTCATTTTTTGAAGTCGGTCAAAACTTGCAAAATGTCGCGTTCTTTTTATATTTTCACTGTAAACTGTGCTGCAAATTTTGTGATGATACGAGGCAATATTCATTTTAAGTTTAAGTTGTTATAAAAAGTACTTTATAACTTGAAATTGGTAACTTTTTCAACCAACATAATAAGGGCTATTTACAGCCGTAAAGACAATATCGAATTTTGTGTTTCTTTTTAGGAATTTTTAAATGAAGATTTTTTGGGATCGAAAAGATTTTTTTAGCTTTAAAATCTTATTTTGAAGATTTTTTTGGAAGAAATTAAGATTTTTAGGGGACTTCCTCTGGCAACACTGGTTACAATCCCGACGAAATCCTTGACGGTGATACCGGGAGGGGAACGGTACATGACGGTAGGAAGTTAGTTTGGGTTAAAGTCTCATACTGACGGGGTTAGGCTTCCGATGCTTCCTCCTCGTAAAATAAACATGCGCAGTAAAAAGTTAACTATTTAAATCGACGAATAGTTTTGTATCAACTTTTGTGAACTTCTGTTTATGTGTTTTTGTACAACGTAATTATCTCTATTGGTTGCAATAATTTTAAGCTACAATAACAAGTTTTTAGTAAGTACGTTATTGGTTTTGAATTTTTTTTGTATAGGCCCTCCTAAATTTCGTTCTGGCTACACCCATGTATGTAGCAAAGATCAACACAGATGACAAAAGAAAGTTTAACATTTAGATAGCGAAACCCAGACTCAAAAATTT
>NW_023458580.1:264201-270069 GCF_013731165.1 Rhagoletis pomonella | reverse complement strand
AAAAGAAAGTTTAACATTTAGATAGCGAAACCCAGACTCAAAAATTTCAATAAATAAATACATAAATAAATAAACAAATATTTGGTTCAGCGAAAGTACGTATACATAGATGGTGTTCTTAAAGTTGCTTTTTCCAATCCACTTCGAATGGAGTTAGGGATAGAGATCCAGATACGGATACACTTTTTTTGGTACTTATTTGGTAAACTAAATATGTATAGTATTTTTGTGTGGAAACATGCAGTAAACAGCTTTTGATTATATATAATTGCTGGAAAGTACCTTATCGAAAACTATTTCCCACGCTTATGAGCGTGTGCGAATCGGTAACAAAGTTCGCGGCGAATAAATTTTTGACAAGTGTGAAGTGAATAAAATTTCAGTAGCTCATGAGGCTAGCGAAATTTTTGACAAATGCACAGAAAATTGTTACAATCGCAAAAATTGTTGATGTATTTAATTTTTTATTTAATAAAAGCTTAAATTGTTGAATTGCAATCAGTGATGGTTGATGTCTTCTTAAAATATTAATTTCACTTCAATTTGTAATATTTTATTCCGCATAAGCCCACGGTTATCAAAAATTTACTGCTTTCAAAAAAGATTATATTTCACACAGCTGATTGCCAAACTGTCTCACCATAGTAAAAATATTATTCTCCGGCTTTTCCCATAGAACCTTGTCACCGATTCACATACGCCCTATGTATCATAAATGAGAAATAAAATATTTAATTTTTTTTTTGCATAAGGATATATAAATAATGCATGCTTTTTGTATATTTCTATATGCAAATAATACCAAATCAGATGTAGAATCCAGAAAAGACGGGAAACATATGTGATGAAAAACGATGTATTGTATGGGGACAGGGAACTTGTCACTCTCACTCTCCATACAAAAAAAAACATTTCGGTTTTTCCATCGGAATTGTAAAATCTTTATAATTTAAGACTTTTACTAAAATATGTCTGAAAATATCAAGATTAACGTATGCTGCACCGATATGAAAAACCTCTAAAATCGAGTTTTTTATAAATAAAATGAGTATTTTAAAAAAAGATTTAAAACAAAGGCGTGTGTAGCACCGAACACATGATAGAAGTGAAACTTCTTAAAAAAGGTGTGAGTACCAGGTACCTACTCATGTGTTTGCGGCTTGGCAAACCATTAGGCGATTGAGTTACAAGCATAGGTTCGGTTAGAAATTAAACAATAACTTCATTTCATTTATTCATTTTCTGACATATATTTTATTTATTAATTTTCCGGTAACACTACCTTATATGAATTCGCCCTTCTAGCATCCCCTTTGGACCGGGTTGTAATGGAAGTAACTGAACGGAGTGATCTGGCACATAATTATCTATTGTATGTTTAACAAATATATGCAAATGTTTATAATGCAATCAATAGATGCTTACGAATTCGCCGCGATTTGTTACGATTCTCCCCATGCAATATAACCAAGGCACTAAGTAACGTACGCGCTTTTGTTTGCAAAATGCATTTATTTAAGTTCAAAGAAGACAAATTCCTTTGTTCGAAATTTCTTCTTACTCGCTTTCTATCTTCTAAGGTGAATTCATATATTCTTATCACGAATTCATATATTCATGTGGTACCAAGAGTATAAAAACCTAAAATTACCTTATAAATTATACGCACAATTATCACGTTTATGCGTAGTACAATTTACGAAATCATATCATGGATCTGAGTAAAAACTCATTGCATAAACTCCATTTCGCGTATAATTGAAATCATGATATGGTGTTCATGCACTCAGTTTCTACTCAAACGCATTAAATGATTTCACGAATTGGCCTGCGCATAATGGTAGTAAATGACAGAATGAATTACAACAAACACATCATTTTGATATAATATAATGCAAGCCTTAAACGTTGGGACCGTTGGTTCAGATCTATCCGCAATAAAGTTGGACCCTTTTCCCATAAATATTGCAATTTTGCGAGCAGTCTCATTGTAAAATCTCATTTTTACAATTTCATAGTTTCGGCTTACATTCATAAAATTCGACGAAAGCACGTACATTTTTCGGCTGAGTTATTCATTTTGGGTTATTAAATGCACAAAATAAACGCAAAATAGAATGAGTTTGTACAAAATGGCCATTAACCCTAGAATCTAACGTTCGCCTGTGAGGCGGAACGAATTTGGTTTTCGCGCGATAATTTAGGAACGCTTCTAATGATCAAAGTAAGCGTTCGCGCCAACTCAGCGTAGCGCTGTACGAGGCTGTTAGCAGACGCACATTGTACATTGGCCTTGCTCGGCTGAGTTCCACGCCCTCTTGACGCCTGACAGGCGAACGTTTGTAGTAAAGGTAATTTTGTTTGCTGTACTTATTTCAGTTTTTAACATGTTTGTTGGCTATTTTCTGTTTTGAACATAACTTTGTTTTACTTTTGGTGAGGGGTACCTCTTAGAACAAGTTCTAAAATGGTTGCAAGAAATATCGTATTTGGAAGAAGATTTCAGTGAATGGGCCTTATGAATAAAAACTAAGCAGTTGCTTTTTCTTAAGATTTAAAACCCTTTGCTTGATTTATTTAAATAATTTTACGTAACAGGTCTGAAATTTTAAGAAAAAAGCAATTGCTTCGTTTTTATTCATAACGCCCAATGTTATACAAAAAAGTCGATTTCATTTGTAAGTACAAGTCACAATAGAAAAGATAAAAAACTAGTTCCTTGTAAGTGTGAAAGTAAATACGAATACCTTTAAGATAATTTATGGATTGTTTAAGTTCGTTCGCTTTTAAAAATGTTTTTTTTTTAATTTTTTAAAATTACCCCTTTCAAAAATATTACATATGTATGTGTTATTTTCAATATGAATTATTTTTATTAATATTAAAAAAATTATTAAATTATTTTATGTTTTGACTTTAAAGACTTATGAAATATGTTTGAGCCCATTTTTTAAATAAATTTAATGTTTTAAAAAGACAAAATTTGTACTTTTTTTCAAAGTACCCTCACAGGCGAACGTTATTATTAAAGGAATAAAAAATAAGGTTAATATTCTAGCGTTAATGTAGCGACGAGTTGTACAAATTGCCAGAAAATCAACAGTTTTTGATCTTTCATACTACCAAGCCACAAATTCATTCAACAGGCCCACACACGGTGCAATCTAGAGCAAAACATCACCAAGTTCAACCAACGGTCGCTACGTTTATGGGTTTCTTTAAGAAACTCCGGGGCTAAAATATCAACGAAAGACGAATTCATACAAGGTGATAGCGGGAGCACAAAAAGTACTCTAGAAAATTATACGCACAATGACAAACATGAACAAATGTACAACGAACACATAATTTTTGACAAACAGTACAATTCGCATTAATATCAAGGAGCAGCTTTGCAAGCTCTAATTAGATTTGTTTCGTTTGCACTACATATGCGCATATATACATGTACACAAACATATATACATATATACATATATACATACATACAAACATACAAACATATATACATACATACAAACATATGTACATACATACAAATTTATGTACAACCATTCAAACGTATGTACATACATGAAAATATTGCTGTCTCCCTGCAAAACATCGCGTCTACTCCATGCATGCTGTAAAGAGTACTCCCTAAAGGTCAAGGAGCACTCCAAAATTAACCACATTTCATATAAAAAATGTGCTCCAATTAACATTGCGATGTCCTAGGACAGGACCATATACTCCATCTCTGCATTATATCAGATTAGCACAAAACTGCTCCAACATATTAACAATGGCATTGTTGATATTTTTTCGTTTATACACGCTTTTATTCTTCACTTCACAGATGCTTTTTCGCAATTAATAAAATCCAAAAACAAAAATAAAAATAAAAAATTTAATGTTGCCTCTGACGGCATTCGAACCCGATTCTGCTGGAAGCTAACAAATAACAGCAAGCATCTCTACACGTTTAGCTACAGCCAGACATGCATATGTGCTTTCAAATGCTCAACTTCAATCACATTTCGTTAAGACACGAGCAGTAATTGGGTAACAATAAGCTAGTGCAGAGACACGAGTTGGTCCGCTACAGCAGGCCTTCCCAAAGTGATTGGTTGACGCGGCACCCCAGAGCGTATGCCTGGGGTGCCGCTATTGGCTAGAATATACTAGTGGTGCGGGCAAATTCTTTAGACTTTCCATACTCAGCGCAAGCGGTTTGATCAAACTTCAACAAGGCGGCCAGAAAATAAAAAAATTTAGATTTTTATTAACCCTTAATTAGGCGCATGGAGTCAAGGCCATTTCAAGTCGAAAAAAAAATGTCTTAGAGTACTTGGAGCGTGCTCGCGCTCTTTCTAGCTTCCTAACTCCCCGCGGAGTACGTAAATAAGTCACTGCCAGAACATCGGCGTGTACGCATGTGTCGCTACTCTTTTGAGTCCTGACCCCATACGACCTGGGAGCTAACAAATAACAGCAAGCATCTCTGCACGTTTAGATACAGCCAGACATGCAAATGTGCTTTCAAATGCTCAACTTCAATCACATTTCGTTAAAACACGAGCAGTAATTGGGTAACAATAAGCTAGTGCAGTGACACGAGTTGGTCCGCTACAGCAGGCCTTCCCAAAGTGGTTGGTTGACGCGGCACCCCAGAGCGTATGCCTGGGGTGCCGCTAGTGGCTAGAATATACTAGTGGTGCGGGCAAATTCTTTAGACTTTCCATACTCAACGCAAGCGGTTTGATCAAACTTCAACAAGGCGGCCAGAAAATAAAAAAATTTATATTTTATTAACCCTTAATTAGGCGCATGGCGTCAAGGCCATTTCAAGTTGAAAAAAAATGTCTTAGAGTACTTGGAGCGTGCTCGCGCTCTTTCTAGCTTCCTAACTCCCCGCGGGGTACGTAAATAAGTCACTGCCAGAACATCGCCGTGTACGCATGTGTCGCTACTCTTTTGAGTCCTGACCCCATACGAACACTTACGTAACATTTTTTATTTTTGTATCTAAGTTTGAAGTCAAAGTTACGCTTTTCTTCCTTAAAGTTAACTATAATAAAGAGCTTTAATATTTATGACAATACACATTTCGTTTTATTTATTTAGTCATCGTCCCGTACATATGTGTCGCAACTCGCTTGAGTGCTGACCCCATGCGACCACTAACGTAATATTTTTTGGGGGTGGTAAGTTTTTAACTTTTTTTTTTTTTAGTTTGAAGTCGAAAATATGTTTTTTGTTTTTTTAAGTTAACGATAATAGTGTACTTTAATACACACAGCCTTTTCACAACCACTTTCGGTACTTTTGTAGACCTAATCCGCGTTTCATCCACTTTTCTTCCCGTTTTCGGATTAATTTTCGGACTTTTTTGCTGCCTGGGCTGTTCTCGTAACAAGCGCAGCAGTTTCGCGCACGTGTATATATATTACTTATTCTTTGGAACTTCACAATCACACTGTCAAATAGCGAATCAACACAATTTTAGAGGCAGTCTTCTCGTGTTAGTGAGGTACCCATTCGCAATGCAAATCGAAGAAGAACGAAGTATGTACTATGGATGTTGCGAATGTGGAATTTTAGACATCCGCGGATGAGAATACGGATGCGGATGTTTAAAAGCTAACATCCGTGGATGCGGATGCGAATGCGAATGTCAAGTATTTTTAGGAAAATTTAGGTGATTTAGGTAAATACAAATGGGAAGGTTAGTAATTTTTAATAATGTTTTTTTTTAGTACTTGAATTTAAAAATTGGAACATTGTATTTAATAAAAACTTTTTAAAGGGCCGTAAATCAAACCTGTGCCACTATATAACTACCCAGCAAAAAACACGATTACCACAGGAACGAAAGTAGAAACGAGC